>NW_028270178.1:1856717-2076717 GCF_037043375.1 Chiloscyllium plagiosum
ATTTCATCCTTTATAATAGACTCCAGCATCTTCCCACACCTGAGGTCAGACTAACTGGTCTATAATTTCCTGCTTTCTCTCTCCCACCTTTCTTAAAAAGTGGTACAACATTAGCCACCCTCCAATCCGCAGGAACTGATCTCGAATCTATCGAACTCTGGAAAATAATCACCAACGCATCCACGATTTCCCGAGCCACCTCCTTCAGTACCCTGGGATGCAGACCATCAGGCCCCGGGGACTTATCAACCTTCAGACCGAACAGTCTCTCCAACACCAATTCCTGGCAAATATAAATTCCCTTCAGTTCAGGTCCTCAGCCACTGTACCTCAGGGAGATTGCTTGTGTCTTCCCCAGTGAACACAGATCTGAAGTACCAATTCAATTCTTCTGCATTTCTTTGTTCCCCGTAATATATTCCCCTGTTTCTGTCTTCAAGGGCCCAATTTTAGTCTTAACCATTTTTTGCCTTTCACATCCCTAAAAAGCTTTTACTATCCTCCTTTATATTATTGGCCAGTTTACCTTCGTACCTCATTTTTCCTCTGCGTATTTCCTTCTTAGTAATCCTCTGTGTTCTTTAAAAGCTTCCCAGTCCTCAGTTTTCCCACTTATCTTTGCAATGTTATACTTTTTCTCTTTTAACTTTATATGTTTCTTAACTTCCCTCGTCAGCCACGTACAAGAGGGGAACTGGACAGAGGGGAGATGTGGAGGAGGTCGTTTCCCTCTGGTGTGTGTAGTGGTGGGGGGAGTCTAAGACCCAGAGGGGAATCATCTCAGAGTAAGGGGTCTCCCATCGGAGACAGAGACAGAGAGAGGATTCCTTCTCTCTCCGAGGGGAGGGGATCTGGGGATTCTTTCCCGCAGAGGGCTGGCGAGGCCGGGTCAGTCAAGGCCGAGAGAGGTTTTTTTCAGCCAGGAAGGGGAATTGTGGGAAATTTGACTTGGTGGTTATCAGACCAGCCATCTCATTGAATGGTGGGGGAGACTTGATGGGCCGAATGGCTTCCTTTTGCTCCTATATCTCGTGATCTGGGACGTCACAGAACTTTCCAATTGGAAGCGGAGGGGGAAACCAGTCGAGTTGTCGGGGAAATTCCGCCCATTAAGGAGGAGTAGGTACTCCTGAGCTTGTGATCTGTTTGCCTTCCGATATATTCAGACGCAAATCACCTTCGCCTTTTGCGCCAAACTGAAAGGCAAAAGTCAGTCCGAGGCAGCCCACGCACTGGGGAACATCAAACAGCGATCACAGTTCACACATTCTAACCACTTCCCCAGTCAGCTCTCTGCTCTGAGCAGTTGCAGACAGAGACCGGGCCTAGTCAAGTTCTGAGCCATTACTACCAGGATTCTCAGCCAGGAGCCCACATCAACTCACAGACAAACAGCTGGAGGGTCAGGGCAAGGGTGGGGCAGGACGTTGGGCGGGGAGAGGGATGACACGCAGAAGGATGAACAGACGGAGGAAAATAGACAGAAAGTCTGGAAGACGGAGTGAGAGAGATGGGGCAGAGAGAGAGAGAGAGAGGGAGAGAGAGAGGTTGCGACAGACAGAGGAAGAGATGTAGAGTCAGGCTGAGGTGAAAGATTAGATTCCTTACAGTGTGGAAACAGGCCCTTCGGCCCAACAGGTCACCCTGACTCTCCGAAGAGTATCCACTCCCCCCAAAATGATGCACCTAACACTATGGGCAATTTAGCACAGCCAATTTACCTGATCTGCGCATCTTTGGAGTGTGGCAGGAAACCCACACAGACATGACGAGAAGGTGTAAACTCCACACAGACAGTCACCTAAGGCTGGAATCAAACCGGGGACCCTGGTGCTGTGCAGTAGCAGTGCTAACCACTGAGCCACCACGACGTCCCAAGTATACAATGGAGTAGAGATAGATAGTGTGATAGTGAGGGAGACAGCGAGAGAGAGAGTCAGGCTGAGATGGAGATAGTGTGATAGTGAGGGGGACAGAGAGAGATGAGAGAGAGTCAGGCTGAGATGGAGATAGTGTGATAGTGAGGGGGACAGAGAGAGAGAGAGAGAGTCAGGCTGAGATGGAGATAGTGTGATAGTGAGGGGGACAGAGAGAGAGAGAGAGAGAGAGTCAGGCTGAGATGGAGATATAGAATGGTGTGAAAGACAGAAAGTGTGATAATGAGGGCGAGAGAGAGAAATGTCGAGGCAGAGATAGAGAGTAACAGACAGATTTAAAGAGAGAAACCAATTATCGGGGGTTGGCGGGGGGGCGCAGAGGGAGAGAGAGAGAGAGAATGTGAATGCAAAACATCCAGTTGCTCAATGCTTGTGAACTTTGTTCAAGCCCACATCCTGTTTTTTAAACAGAGCAGAGTAAAATTTCACTGAGTCATGGAAACACACAACTTTAAAAGTCTATTCAGCCCATCGTAGCTATACTAGCTCTGACAGAGTTCTGTGTTCTAATTAATCCCACTCATCCCCTGCCACCCACCTCCCCCGCCCTTGTCCCGTGCCTCAGCAAATTTCTCCATTCCCTGTCTCCCACCAACTTTTCGAAAGTTCCTCCTGAATCGGGTTCCCCCGTGCCCTCTCAGACAGCGTGTCCCAGTCGCTACCTTGCGTTAAAATATTCCCCCCCTCTTCCCCCCCCCCACCACCGATCTGTATCCCTCTTCCTGCAGCTGTAGACAGTTCAGTTTGTCTTTGCCCCTCCTGATTCAGCCTCCTGTAACCCCCCTCTGTGACTTGGAGGGGGTGGGGTTGGAGCTATTGGACAGCAATCCCATTCTCCATTCCCCAGCAACCCCCCCCCCCACCCCCCCCCCCCCCCCCCCCAACAAAAGTCCCAGGCGTGGGTCGTCTCTCGATCTCCTCTGCTCCATCTCCGAGAGCTGACCGTCCCTGCAAACACGTCAGGGCTCAGAAGTCACGCCACACTGGGTCCTGCTCGCAACCGGTTATTTGAAACCACAGGCTTTGGGAGCTCTGGCCCTGCCTTGGGTGAAGTGGAGGGTGGTGCACAGGGACAGCATACATAGGTGGAGAGGTAACAGCAAGATTAATTCCAGGCAGGGTGTCAACACGTACGTGCAAATAATGTAAGTGGAGCGTGAACAGGCTGAACAGCAAACCTCTGATCCGAGCCAGGAGATAGTGGGACTGGAGATCAGAGTCGAGAGTGTGGGGGCTCTGGAGAAGCACAGCAGGTCAGGCAGCATCCGAGGAGCAGAGAACCGACGTTTCGGGCGTAAGGTGACGAAGGGATTGTCCCGCTCCCTCGGATGCTCCCTGACCTGTCGTGCTTCTCCAGAGCCCCCACACTCTCGCCTCTGATCAGAACTGTAAGACAGTGTGAGGGAACAGCTCACTAATGAGTGGAAGGGGTGGCCCACGAACCGGTTCATTTAAAAATCACACAACCCCAGGTATCGTCCCAACAGGTTTATTTGGAAGCACTAGCTTTCGGAGCGCTGCCCCTTCATCAGGTGGTTGTGGAACAGGATCATAAGACACAGAATTTACAGCAAAAGCAATCTGCAGACGGTAAATCCATGTAACATTTTATAAACTCCTACTTTGGTAACAGAACCAGTCTGACTCAAGATTGGGATACAGGCAGACTCTAACCTCACACCTTTAATGCATTACCTGAGCTGAGATGTCAGCTTTCTTTAAAATAAAACCTTAAGTTATCTCGAGAAGTGACTTAAAAGAAGATATGGGATTTGTATATTAATGATGACACCAAAATTGGAGGTGTAGTGGACAGCGAAGAGGGTTACCTCAGATTACAACAGGATCTTGATCAAATGGGCCAATGGGCTGAGAAGTGGCAGATGGAGTTTAATTCAGATAAATGCGAGGTGCTGCATTTTTGGGAAGGCAAATCTTAGCAGGACTTATATACTTAATGGTAAGGTCCTAGGGAGTGTTGCTGAACAAAGAGACCTTGGAGTGCAGGTTCATAGCTCCTGAAAGTGGAGTCCCCAGGTAGATAGGATAGTGAAGGCAGCGTTTGGTATGCTTTCCTTTATTGGTCAGAGTATTGAGTACAGGAGTTGGGAGGTCATGTTGCGGCTGTACAGGACATTGGTTAGGCCACTGTTGGAATATTGCGTGTAATTCTGGTCTCCTTCCTATCGGAAAGATGTTGTGAAACTTGAAAGGGTTCAGAAAAGATTTACAAGGATGTGCCAGGGTTGGAGGGTTTGAGCTACAGGGAGAGGCTGAACAGGCTGGGGCTGATTTCCCTGGAGCGTCGGAGGCTGAGGGGTGACCTTATAGAGGTTTTTAAAATCATGAGGGGCATGGATAGGGTAAATAGGCAAAGTCTTTTCCCCTGGGGTCGGGAATCCAGAACTAGAGGGGCATAGGTTTAGGGTGAGAGGGGAAAGATATAAAAGGGACATAAGGGGCATTCTTTTCACCAGAGGGTGGTACGTGTATGGAATGAGCTGCCAGAGGATGTGGTGGAGGCTGGTACAATTACAGCATTTAAGAGGCATCTGGATGGGTGTATGAATAGGAAGGGTTTGGAGGGATATGGGCCGGGTGCTGGCAGGTGGGACGAGATTGGGTTGGGATATCTGGGTCGGCATGGACAGGTTGGACCGAAGGGTCTGTTTCCATGCTGTACGTCTCTATGAATCTAACCACGCTGAGTGATTAAAGCAGAGATAAGATAGTGCTCAAAGAGAACACAATGGCTGGGATTAAACTCAGACTGCTGTCATCAAGATGTGGCCTTGTGATATTAAAGTCTTCCATTCAGCCCTCATTCTGACATCTAATTTATGTGTGTAGGCGATGCTGATATCCTGTTTATTGGTTTGTACAGCTATCTGGTCTCAATTGCAGCTCTCTCTCTCTCTCTCTCACTGGAACTGGGGCAGATATGGAACCCAAGTCTCACACAGGCAAGTCTGCGAGCTTCTCTGCTGCTTCTATTCATCAACTGCATTCAAGGTAAAGGTCTATTTCCCAGATGTTTTAGAGAGAGAGCAAGAGAGAGAGAGAGAGAGACGAGAGGTGTGAGAGTGTGTGTGTGTGTGTGTGTGTGTGTGAGAGAGAGAGACGAGAGATGTGAGAGTGTGTGAGAGAGAGAGAGAGAGAAGAGAGAGGTGTGGAGTGCGTTACCAGGGTTGGAGGGTCTGAGCTACAGGGAGAGGCTGAACAGGCTGGGGCTGTTTTCCCTGGAGCGTCGGAGGCTGAGGGGTGACCTTATAGAGGTTTATAAAATTATGAGGGTCATGGATAGGGTAAATAGACAAAGTCTTTTCCCCTGGGGTGGGGAGTCCAGAATTAGAGGGGCGTAGGTTTAGGGTGAGAGGGGAAAGATATAAAAGGGACCTAAGGGGCAACGTTTTCACCCAGAGGGTGGTATGTGTATGGAATGAGCCTGCCAGAGGAAGTGGTGGGGGCTGGTACAATTACAGCATTTAAGAGGCATCTGGATGGGTATATGAATAGGAAGGTTTGGAGGGATATGGGCCGGGTGCTGGCAGGTGGACTAGATTGGGTTGGGATATCTGGTCGGCATGGACGGCTTGGACCATGCTGTACATCTCTATGACTCTATGAGACAAGTGAAGTGCGAGAGTGTGTGTGAGAGAGAGAGAGAGACAGAGAGAGAGACAGACAGACAGATAGAGTCAGACAAGTGAGGTTTGAGAGAGGAGAGAGACAGTGTGAGAGATGAGAGAGGTGTGAGAGACATACAGAGAGATAGTATGGCACATGAGAGAGATATGAGAGTGTGTGAGAGGGAAAGAGAGAGACAGTGTGGGAGACAAAGGGGATATGAGACCGTGTGAGAGAGAGTGAGTGGATGAAGAGTAGACAGAGAGTGAGGCAGTGAGAGGCAATGAGAAAGGAAGAGAGACAGAGTGAGAGACATGGAGACACAGAGAGAAAGTAAGATTGAAAAACAGAAAGGGTGAGATACTGAGTGTAAGTGAGAGAGGGGAATGAGGAGAGACCAGAGAGAGATTGAGAGAGAGAGAGAAGGAGACCCACAGACAGAGAGAGAGAGAGAGAGAGAGTGAGAGACAAAAAAGGAGAATGAGACATCAAGAGAGATTTAGGGTGAGAGGTAGAGAGACAGTGTGAGAAATTGAGAAGGAGGCAGAGAGATCAGGAAATAGACCGACATTCACATCATAAAGGGAAGAGTCAGGAGGAGGGATGCCAGTTGTGGTGGAACAGAAAGAGTCATTTTAACAAAAGGAAATGTTGAAAGATTAAGATCAAAAGGGTTAAAATGATGTAGAGTGGAGCTGACCGAGACTGAAAGTGTTACCACGGTAACATGACAGCAGGGCAAGTCAAATACCTGTCCCCTTTCACTGAGCGTGAGGCATCCATAGAATTAATTCTTTCAATGAGTGAGAGGTTGGAGTTATCATTGTCACAGGACGTGGTTGCAAGGTGACCAAGGTTTGGAACTGAGTATTTCAGGGCACAAAAGTCTTTAAAGAGAGAGACAAAACAGGACAAAGGAGAACACCAATAAGGACGGAGATAAGAGTGAGTTAGGTCCTGAACTCAGTTTGCAGAAGTCTGGCATTATTAGCAGGGGACAGAAAATATTGTGGGTGTTGTCACATCCAAAGCGATTGCTGTAGAGAAGGGGTGGGAAAATAAACCAGGAAGCCGGTGGTGATTGTACCGATGGGACTTTGATAATCGAGGGGACTCAGTTTATTTTCATTCAGAGCAAATCTGTCATAACGCTGTCGAGGACCAGTGCAGGGATTGGACACTTGCGAGATCAGTAGGCTGAGAAACCAACAGCAGAAAGGATAAGATGAGTTTAGAAAAGGTTAATTCATAACCTCGTGGTAAAGGACTCTCTGCGGGAGGGGGGGGGGCGGGAAGAGTGATCATAATATGGGACAATTTTGCACTGACCTGGGTGTGCGATTCCAGGTCAAAGTCTCAAACTCAAGTCGCAAAGGTACTTAGTTCCAGATAGGTTGGGAAATGTTATTAAAGGATAAGGCCACATTCTATAAGGTATAAGAACGGAAGGTGGCTGCTCGGCCCATCGAGTGGAGAGTGTGTTGCTGGAAAAGAACAGCAGGTCAGGCAGCATCCGAGGAGCAGGAGAGTCGATGTTTCACGTATGAGCCCGTCATTCAGCCCATCGAAGTCTGCTCTGCATCTCAATAGGAGCTGACGATCCTCAATCCGCCTTTTCCCAGAATCCCCCTTCCTGACTAAAAATCCCTCCCCTCGACAGCCCTCTGCGGGAATGAATACCCCAGATACCCTCCCCTCGGAGAGGGAGGGAGAAGGGATCCCTCCCCGTCTCTGCCTCCGATGGGAGACCCCTTATTCTGAGACTCCCCCCAGCACCAGGGGGAAACGACCTCTCCCCATCTCCCCCCTGTCCTGTCCCCTTCACGTACGTTTCAATAAGGACGCCCCCAGATTCCTCTCAACTCCAATGAGTGCGGGCCCAGCTGACTCAAGCTCCCCTCCAACAGGGAGTCCCATTGTCCCCAGGATCGGCCGAGTGAACGCTCCCTGGGACTGCACTCCGACATCAGTCTGTCTTCCCTCAGGTACAGGGAAAGACCGAAGGGAATATGGGTCCAACGGACATAGACATGGATTTTTAAAATTAAATATTCATTAAGTGGGGACGTTAGGAGGTAGACCCACATTTATCGCCCAATTTATTGGCCTGAACAAGCAGTTAAGAGCCAACCTCATTGCTGTGCATCTGTGGTCACGTGAAGGCCAGATCAGGTAAAGATTTAATTCCTTACAGGACCTTAGTGAACCAGATCAGATTTATGGCCATTGTTGTAGTAACAGGGATGTCATGACAATATTTTTTTTGCATTCAAATTTCAAACATCGGCGACAGTGGGATTTGAACATGTGTCATCCAAGTTATAGAATCTCGACAGTGTCAAAACAGACCCTTCAGCCTAACAAGTCCACACCAACCATCCAGAGTAACCCAACCAGACACATGCCCCCTATTTACTCCTGTCTAAGTCACCTCCCCTACACATCCCTGAGCACTATGGGGTAATTTAGCATGGCCAATCCACCCTAACCTACACATCCCTGAGCACTATGGGTAATTTAGCATGGCCAATCCACCCGAACCTACACATCCCTGAACACTATGGGTAATTTAGTATGGCCAATTCACCCTAACCTACACATCCCTGAACACTATGGGGTAATTTAGCATGGCCAATTCACCCTAACCTACACATCTCTGAACACTATGGGTAATTTAGCATGGCCAATTCACCCTAACCTACACATCTCTGAACACTATGGGTAATTTAGCATGGCTAACCCACCCTAACCTACACATCCCTGGGCACTATGGGTAATTTAGCATGGCCATTCCACCCGAACTTACACATCCCTGAGCACTATGGGAAATTTAGCATGGCCAATCCACCCTAACCTGCACATCCCTGAACACTATGGGTAATTTAGCATGGCCAATCCACCCTAACCTGCACATCCCTGAACACTATGGGGGAATTTAGCATGGCCAATCCACCCTAACCTATTGTTTTTAAAAAATTCTCAAGGTCAAGGACCAGGCTCGCAGGAAAGTAGTCTGACACAGAACAAACAGCCAAGAGGCGAGTCTGCTAGAATATAAGTGTTTTATTCCCCGCAGTGTCACCACAACCAGTCTCGTACTTACAACGGGTCTGGCTTATACTCACTCTACATGTTACCGGAACTGGGAGCCGTCAGTTCTCGTAGAGCGGTTGCCAACAACCCACGCTCGGCGGTTAAACGTAACCCCGGAGCAGACTCACCGAACTGGAGACTTTTCCAGCTGATATACTCTTTTCCAGATATAAACATTCATGTGAACAGCAGAGCAAGGCTAAAAGACACATTCCATTCTGGTTACATACAGATAAGAAGATTCACACGGGAAGGTGTATAACAAGATTCACACGGGACTAAGCGACACCTTCCATTTTCGGTTAGATTCACACATGTATTGGGACACAATTTTAACCCTTTCACCACATTCCACTGCTTGACCCAATACATGTGTTACATTATGCCCATATGTATTCTTTCTAACAAGCGCCTACGTACACGCCAAATATACAAGCAAGTCAGGACATTACAGCATGTTAAAATCACCAGGACCGCTACCAGGACCGACAAGGGTGGGAACAGGAATGTCCCCGCAGTGGAGGACATACCACTCAATATGTCCCACCAATGATGAGCTGACTCCACGTCCACTACACGGGCAGCATGTACTACCTCCTGTCCATGTATAAAGGTAGACACCGTAACCTTGGTGACATTGGTTTGATGCTTTCGTAATATCTGCTTAAGCTCCTCGGATCGGTCCAATGCTCGCTTAAACCGATCCAGGGAAATGTTCCAGGGATTCCTCAGCACTTTCCACATTTTAATAGGCTGAGTCTTTGGGGTATCACATACTCGTATCATCCTATTCAAGGGTGTTACCCCATTTCCTAATGGGCGGTTATTAATTTGTTTCACCACCCGAATTAGTTGCTTCCTCCAACCCGTTAAGTCATTGCAACCTCCTGCTTTTCGTAGTGAGGACTTCAGAAGCCCATTCATTCGTTCTATAAGTCCCGCAGCTTGTGGGTGATAGGATACATGATAAACCCATTCCACGTGGTTATCGTGACACCACTGCTTTACCACCCTTCCTGTGAAATGGGAGCCATTGTCACTCTGGACCTGTATGGGCAATCCATAAAATTGTTCAATCAAATCGAAACATTGCAAGGTAGCCTGTTGATTGTTGTGACGACAGGGATGGGCTACCAAAACCCCAGACATAGTGTCCACAGCTGTACATATGTGGTTACATCCTTGTGAGGAGGGTAAGGGACCCACAAAGTCCATTTGCCAGCTCTGTCCCGGACCATCCCCCCGATGGATATGTCCCATCATGTGTTGGGGCACTCCCTGCCGCTGATGTTGACACTGCTCACACTGGTTTACTGCAGTCTTAACATCATCTACCATAAGATCTATTCCCCGGTCTCGAGCCCAGTGCAAGGTTCCTTGCACTCCCCAGTGCCCAGCCTTAAGGTGTGCCCATCTAGCTAGGTCCACTGAGATGCCCCTTTGCACCATCATGGTTCGGACGATACCATCCACATATCGGTTATGTAGAGCTTCCACATCATTTCGAGAGGTATGGGCATCTACGTGGGTGATGTATATGACCAGGTATTGAGCTTTCTCCCATATATCTTCCCATAACTGTTTACCCCACACTTCCCTATTCTGGATCATCCACTGATTGGCCTGCCAAGTTGGCATCCATTGTGTCATGCCGTTAACCACTGACCACGAGTCAGAGAACAAACAAACTCCCATGACCCCTGCTTGCATGACTACCATATGCACTGCTTTTAATTCTGCCCACTGACTACTTTTTCCCTCCCCTAATTCTTCTAGGGTAGTGCCTTGTTTTGGGTTAAAGGCGGCAGCTTTCCATCTACGCTGTCCCGCTTTCCATTGGGCTGACCCATCTACGAACCAAGCCGTGGCTTGTTCATCCGGGGTCAGTTCATCATACCGTTTTCCCATCTTAACGGGTGATTCCTTGTATTCAATCACCTCAAACCGCTTTTCCCCTTCCTCAGGGGCCTCCGCCACTTGCTCATGTAGGACTGACACTCCTTTCTGTCCAGTCCGCACTCTCTCCGACACATACCATTTCCATTTAATGATGCTGCTCTCTTGGGCAGTTCCTATTCGGTGGGTAGTGGGGTCACTAAGTACCCACGGAAGAATAGGGATAGCTGTTCTCATGATCACTTCATGTCCAATGGTCAGGGCTTCGGTTTCCACCAAGCCCCAGTAGCATGCTAATAACTGTTTCTCAAAGGGGGTATACCGTTCCCCTGCCGGGGGTAATTTTCGGGACCAAAATCCCAATGGCTTACGGGTTCTTCCCTGTTTTTGCCATAAGCTCCAATTGGCATAATCCCCCTGTGCTGAGACTTGCAGTTCTACAGGTCCTGACTGTATCTTTCCCAAGGATACAGCTTGCTGTATCGCTTGCTTGGCCATTTCAAATGCAGTTTGATGGACCTCCGTCCATTCGAACGCTGCCTTTTTCCTCGTAACTCGATACAAAGGTTTTAAAATTTGTCCTAAATGGGGAATATGCTGTCTCCAGAATCCGAATAACCCAATAAATTGCTGCACGTCCTTCTGGGTGTGAGGGACGGCAAAGACCTGAATCTTATTTTTAGCTTTCGCAGTGATTTCCCTTTCCCCCTTGTTCCACACGATTCCTAAGAATTTTACCGTTTGTGAGGGACCCTGGATTTTGGCTGGGTTGATCTCCCACCCATATCCTCGCATATGTTGGACCAGTTGGTCCAGCAATTCCTGAACCTGCTTCTGACTTGTCCCCTGTATCATCATATCGTCAATATAGTGCGAGATCATCACTTCGTCAGGCACTTTAAAGGCAGCCAAGTGTTCTGCAACTATCCGGTGGCAGATAGTAGGGCTATGCAGATATCCTTGGGGCAATCGCGTGAACGTGAATTGTCTACCCTCCCAAGTGAATGCGAACTGTTCCTGCCTATCTTCGGGAATAGGAATTGTGAAGAAGGCATTAGCCAAATCAATTACTCCGTACCACACCCCTGGATGATGTTGGATTCGTCCTATAATAGTGACGGCATCCGGGACCGCTGCCGTCAAGGCCGGAGTGTGACGGTTTAGTTGCCGATAATCTACCGTCATCCGCCATGACCCATCGGCTTTATGTACGGGCCATAAGGGGTTATTCCACGCCGTGGTGCATGTCCTAAGCACTCCCGCTTCCAAATAATCCTTAATTGTGGCGGATATTTCTTTATGTCCGCCGGGAATCCTATACTGTCTAAGACTTATTACGCGATCGGCGATCGGGATGGGGAAGGGGTCCATTTTAACCTTTCCCACTAACACCGTCCTACAGCGCAAAGCCATTTTCGTGATTCCAAATTCAAACTTCCCTTGTTGGAGGTGAAGTGTTAAACCGGCCAGAATGTCCATTCCCAGGATCCATTCTCTAACCGGTGTAATGATAATTGAATAAGTTTTAATGGGCATTGTACCTATCTTTAGGGGCAATTGTACTGTTTTTCCTTCAATCAGATTACCTCCCAGCCCAACCAGCGTGACTGGGGTTCCTTTAAACTTATGGGGCGTCCCATAGATTAAGGTGGCCTCCGCCCCTGTGTCCACTAGAGCCATAACGGTTTGGACGGATTTGCGCCAATAGATAGTCAATGATACATGAGGTCGAATGTCGTCTGCTGACCATTGGCTCGTTCGTGGGCAAACCCTTGGGGCTTGGCCCGATTCCTATTGTTCCTCCCATTCATCTTCCCCAGACAGCACTGGGTAAAGACGTTTGCCTCGCCCTTCTTTGTTCTTGCCTTTCTTACTAGGTTTCCGGCCACGCCTATCCACTTTATAACACTCTCGGAGGGGAGGCCGTACCTCCTCCTCCTCCTCCTCGTCCTCCGAGGATTCCCACCGCTGGGAAGTGGAAGTTCTACCCCTTCGAGGCTCATTAACAACCGGACCCCCTGTCTGACATTTTTGTGTTAGTAATTCCACTAGGTCTTCCATAGTGGGTCGGACTCCGTCTCTACCCGGGACACCTTCAGTCCCTTTCATCTGCATAAGTCTTTTAATTCCGGTGTAGGTAGGCCATCAATCTCCGATGCTGGGACCTGCGCCCGTATCAAAGCTTGCCACAAAGCACGCCGTGAGGGGCCTTGGTTACTTCCTTGATTAGGGTTTACTTTTCCCCCTGCCCGAGCCTCAGGGCGACGCCCCTCCGTGCCCCCCTGAGAAGCACGGGTTGTGGGTCCCCAATCCCCCAAACCACCCATCTCCCTCATCATACTACGGGCATCTCCTAGGGTTTCTCCCCGTCCACTCAACATTATGGTTAATAACAGTGGTTTATAATGGGGGGGGGGCAGTCTTCACTAGGTGGTCTCTAGTCTGTCTACTAACATTTGTGTTATCTACCTCGTCCAGCACTCCCAGCAACAGGGCATCCCGCACACACAAACGGGTTAGCCTCTGAACCCCTTCCTTAATCGTTGTCCAAGTTCCTTCCAAGGGGGGCCAATCGGACGGGAAGGGATACTGTTCGGCCACTGCCCTGGCATGCATCCCAAATAGGGTCCCCATACTGCGATCTATTACCATATCCTTGGCTTGGTTGCGGTACCCCAGGTCTATGGCAGCATCCTTTGCTAATCCACCAAACTTGGGAGCATCCTGATAGTCTACCTGCACTTGTTGCCCCCCTTCCTCGAGGAGCCGAATTAGCCATAGCTCTAACGGCTCCCCAGGATTACGTCGGGTTTTCTGGGTGATAAACAGCACCTCATCGGTAGTGAAATCTTCCGTTAATTCAGAGAATTCTGCGGGAGACTGAGCCCGCGGTAATTCATGCATAATTGCCTCCCCTTGTTCATTCCGTATAGGGTTTCCTTTCTCATCTAACATTACCTCCCGTTGCACTGGGAGACGTCTCTGAACCTGCTTTCTCCTAACCACTGGTTTAGCTTGGAGTACGGGTGGGTCCTCTTCGTACTGATCATCTAAATCTCCCCAAATGTTCCCATCCCAATGATCGATATCCCACCGATCCCCGTTATTTAACTGGGCTACAAACGCCCGTACTTGTACCGGGTCCGGGGTTCGAGGGACCTTCCTTTTCTCTTTCCGTTTCTTAGCAGACAGATACATAATAGTTCGTCCTGCTAGTTCAGTTAATGCTGTCAATTCAGCTTTTAACTTCATAATTTCCTGCCTCAACATAGAGGCATCTCCCGAACTGAGTCCCTGCTCATGTTTCAGGAGGGCTAATTCTGCTTCAGCTTTTTGGCGCTTGTCTGACTGTTGTCTACAAGCCGCCGCACAGGCCCACATCCTCCGCTGTACCCCAGGCAATGGGTTCTTCGGCAGGACTGGGATCCTCTCAAGGGTGGACAGCAGCGACCCTGGGGTCCCTACGCCCTCGGCCTCCCAGTTCTCCGGTCGCCCCCCACCATTTCTCAAACAAACTGCCACGCCATGCCACGGTCCATGCCATCCCGGGACGGTCGGGACCTCCACAGTTTGTTCCTCTGGTTTCTTAGCCTTTTTCCAAAACATTGTTCTGTATCAAAATCTTTCCTCAATTGCGATTGATCCTGCCGACTACGCCAAAATGTTTTTAAAAAATTCTCAAGGTCAAGGACCAGGCTCGCAGGAAAGTAGTCTGACACAGAACAAACAGCCAAGAGGCGAGTCTGCTAGAATATAAGTGTTTTATTCCCCGCAGCGTCGCCACAACCAGTCTCGTACTTACAACGGGTCTGGCTTATACTCACTCTACATGTTACCAAAACTGGGAGCCATCAGTTCTCGTAGAGCGGTTGCCAACAACCCACGCTCGGCGGTTAAACGTAACCCCGGAGCAGACTCTACCGAACTGGAGACTTCTCCAGCTGATATACTCTTTTCCAGATATAAACATTCATGTGAACAGCAGAGCAAGGCTAAAAAACACATTCCATTCTGGTTACATACAGATAAGAAGATTCACACGGGAAGGTGTATAACAAGATTCACACGGGACTAAGCGACACCTTCCATTTTCGGTTAGATTCACACATGTATTGGGACACAATTTTAACCCTTTCACCACACCTATACATCCCTGAACACTATGGGGTAATTTAGCATGGCCAATCCACCCTAACCTACACATCCCTGAACACTATGGGTAATTTACCCATATTGCTCAGGGATGTGTAGGTTAGGGTGGATTGGCCATGCTAAATTACCCATAGTGTTCAGGGATGTGCAGGTTAGGGTGGATTGGCCATGCTAAATTACCCCATAGTGTTCAGGGATGTGTAGGTTAGGGTGGATTGGCCATGCTAAATTACCCCATAGTGTTCAGGGATGTGCAGGTTAGGGTGGATTGGCCATGCTAAATTACCCCATAGTGTTCAGGGATGTGTAGGTTAGGGTGGATTGGCCATGCTAAATTACCCCATAGTGTTCAGGGATGTGTAGGTTAGGGTGGATTGGCCATGCTAAATTACCCCATAGTGTTCAGGGATGAGTAGGTTAGGGTGGATTGGCCATGCTAAATTACCCATAGTGTTCAGGGATGTGCAGGTTAGGGTGGATTGGCCATGCTAAATTACCCCACAGTGTTCAGGGATGTGTAGGTTAGGGTGGATTGGCCATGCTAAATTACCCATAGTGTTCAGGGATGTGCAGGTTAGGGTGGATTGGCCATGCTAAATTACCCCACAGTGTTCAGGGATGTGTAGGTTAGGGTGGATTGGCCATGCTAAATTACCCATAGTGTTCAGGGATGTGTAGGTTAGGGTGGATTGGCCATGCTAAATTACCCCATAGTGCTCACAGATGTGCAGGTGAGATGCTTTAGTCAGAGGTAAATGTAGAATCGTAGCGTAATGTGTCTGGGTGGGTTTGTCTTCGGAGGGTCAGTGTGGACCTGTTGGGCTGAAGGGCCTGTTTCCACTAGGGAGTCTATGAATATGCCTGTGTGGGTAGGGATTAGTCATGTGTACCAGGAGGAGAAGGTCAAGAGATTAAAGGTATAAAAGGTACAGGAGCAAGTCGGTTTTTGATGGTGAGCGATAAGGAGGCATAACTTGGAAGGAATATTGCCAGGTTCGGTGGGCAATATGTGGAATTGATGGTGAGAGGCGCAGTGTTCTATTGTATATGGTGATGTTGGAGAGGCCAGTGAAACGGGATGTACTGGTGCTAGGAGGAGGAGAGAAATTCTCTGTTGCAGGTATCCAGTTTATCCTCAGGCATGACATAGCTGGATCATGGGTAGGGGTGGTGTCTACTGTGGTTGAAAATCAGGCAACTGAGGTCTTACGGCAAGTATATCCTGGGCGTTTTCCTGACTGCGTGGCAACAAAGACACAGATTGAAATAGGAGGCGTAGTCAAAGAATAAAGATCAGCAAGTTGAACTTCAATTCTCAGAAACTATGTTTGGTCGAATAGTGTAGAAATATTATGAACTGGAAGTGGACATTTTTAGTTCAAAGAAACCAGCTCAGTTCCAAGAGAAAGATGATTAACTAAAGCAGTTGGATTTAAAAGCAGAAGACGAATTTGAGTACGTTCCCAGAATGCTACTATCTTTACAAAATGACAACTTGATGAGGAAGTGGAGACCATCACGTATTCAGGAGGGTTAGAAATGGGCAGTTCATCAAGTTGTGCTCCTGGGTGGGTTGTAGAAAGGACGTGTTACGGGTCGTACATGAGTTACCAGTAAGCGGTCAGTTGGGAGGAAGGATGACTCAAACCAAAGTTCATCTTTGCTGGCCTGGACTGCATAAGGACGTAGGGGAATTTAGCAAGGCGTGTCATCCATGTCAGGTCACAGGGCAACCACAGGCAGTGATAAAACTCGCACCTTTGATACCTATTCCTGCACTTGAGGAACGTATGCAAGGGTCTTAATTGTTTGTGTGGGACCCCTACCTCAAACAAAAAGTGGGAATCAGTATTCGTTCGCAATAATAGATGTGTCCACAAAATGTCCAGAGTCCACTCCATTACACAACATCACAGCTAAAAGGATTGTGGGGGAGTTCCTCAAAATGTTTATGAGATATGGACTGCCCACTGAAATACAATCAGACCAGGGGTCAAATTCTTAAGTTTAGAAAAGTCCTACTCTTTTCTTAAACCACCAACGCCACGATTTCATGTGTCCGACTTTATTACAGTGAAAACATCTGAGCTTTTCTCTTTCCCCTTCATGGGTTTCCTTTTTAACCCTGTGGTAACCAATCTTGACCTCTTAAACTATCTTCAATGAGATTCCATTTTTCCCTTACCACCTGAGGATCTCCCTTCCACACCCCCCCTGGCTCCGGTTCCTGTCCCTCGCAGATTGAAGTCGATGTTCGGAAGGCAGACTTTGGTTAATGAACGAATTCCTCACCGCCTGACGCTGATCTTGCCGTTTTAACGCTCCGCTCTCCCACGTGAGACCTCACTACATTCAGAAACCTCTGAACTCCCGCAGAATACCAGTCTCTCTGAGACCTTCACGTCTTTGACCTATTGTCAAAGCTTATCGAAATTGTTTTGATTGATTCTTTCAAACCCGATGTAAGTTTGACCAGGGTCACTCCTTAGATTCCTGAAGTGCTGTGTGTCAGCCTCAGGCACTCATATGCACTTAAAATGACTACCTTCCCCTCGTCATACACCCCAGCTACCTTCTCTGACAAATACCTCACCAGCTTTCCCTACAAGTTTTGTTTGAAACCACAATCCCCACGTAGACTCCAGCCAGTTCATTTGTTTAGCCACTTTCTCACAGGAAATGAAAAAGGTCCTTCTCATCGAGCTTTGATAACGTTTGGGAATTTTTAAACAGATCCCCAATTGGCTGCAATGGGTTTGACCGCCATCACTGTCACCATCACGACTCCTTGACGTCTGAGGCTGGCACAATTACAACATTTAAAAGGCATCTGGATGGGTATATGAATAGGAAGGGTTTGGAGGGATATGGGCCGGGTGCTGGCAGGTGGGACTAGATTGGGTTGGGATATCTGGTCGGCATGGACGGGTTGGGCCGAAGGGTCTGTTTCCGTGCTGTACATCTCTATGACTCTATCTCGTCCAGATATCCCAACCCAATCTGGTCCCACCTGCCAGCACCCGGCCCATATCCCTCCAAACCCTTCCTATTCATATACCCATCCAGATGCCTCTTAAATGCTGTAATTGTACCAGCCCCCACCACATCCTCTGGCAGCTCATTCCATATACGTACCACCCTCTGGGTGAAAAGGTTGCCCCTTTGGTCTCGTTCCTCAAGTGTACTTATCTAAGTGTCATTTAAACATTACAACTGTGTCCACATCCACCACTTCCTCTGGAAGTTTGTTCTACACAGGAACCACTCCCTACATAAAAAAGAAAATTGTCCCTCGTGTCGTTTTAAAATCCCTCCCCTCACACCTTAAAAATAACCCCCCACTAGTCTTGAAATCCCCCGCCCTAGGGAAATGACAGCTCATCGAAAGCCTGGTGGGGATCTGTGTAAAAACGTGTAAGTGTTACCACGGTTTGTTGAGAAGGACATAGAAGCCTTCTTCATTTGCCTTATCTGCACCCCTTGTGTTCTTATAAACCTCTATAACGTCACTCCTCAGCCTCCTACACTCTGGGGCAACAAGAAATCTGGGCAACATCAATAAGACTTGGTTTGAGATCAACAAACTCATTCGAGGTGAGAGATAAGTAAAGGAGATGATGCTAAGTGCTCCCACAGTGTGGGATGAGCCCACGCAGAGATGGTACAATGGCTCAGGGATGCCTTACAGCACGAGGGGCCCAGGTTCGATTCCACCCTCGGGCAGTTGCCAGAGGTTGGAGGGTTTGAGCTACAGGGAGAGGCTGAACAGGCTGGGGCCGTTTTCCCTGGAGCGTCGGAGGCTGAGGGGTGACCTTATAGAGGTTTATAAAGTCATGAGGGGCATGGATAGGGTAAATAGGCAAAGTCTTTTCCCCTGGGGTGGGGGAGTCCAGAACTAGAGGGGCATAGGTTTAGGGTGAGAGGCGAAAGATATAAAAAGGACCTAAGGGGCAACTTTTTCACCCAGAGGGTGGTACGTGTATGGAATGAGCTGCCAGAGGATGTGGTGGAGGCTGGTACAATTACAGCATTTAAGAGACATCTGGATGGGTATATGAATAGGAAGGGTTTGGAGGGATATGGGCCGGGTGCTGGCAGGTGGGACTAGATTGGGTTGGGATATCTGGTCGGCATGGACGGGTTGGGCCGAAGGGTCTGTTTCCATGCTGTACGTCTCTATGACCTTATGACTCTAAATCTACCACCTGAGAGAACAGACACCTGCTAACGTATTTATGTCCCAGATGATTTCATAAACCTCTATCAGGTCACCCTTCTGCTCTCTACTGAAAACGTTCCCAGCATCTCCTTACATCTCAAACACCTCTGTTCCCGGCAACCTCCTGGTAAATCCCTTCTGAACCCTCTCCGGGTTAATAATCTCCTTCCTGTAACAGGGCGACCAGAACTGGACACAGTGCTCCAGACGGGGCCTCACCAATGTCCTGTACAACCCCAACATGACATTCCCCAACTCCTACACTCAAAGGGCTGAGCAATAACTGGACACAGTGCTCCAGGCGGGACCTCACCAATGTCCTGTACAACCCCAACATGACTTTCCCCAACTCCTACACTCAAAGGGCTGAGCAATAACTGGACACAGTGCTCCAGACGGGGCCTCACCAATGTCCTGTACAACCCCAACATGACATTCCCCAACTCCTACACTCAAAGGGCTGAGCAATAACTGGACACAGTGCTCCAGGCGGGACCTCACCAATGTCCTGTACAACCCCAACGTGACATTCCCCAACTCCTACACTCAAAGGGCTGAGCAATGAAGGCGAGTGTGCTAAACCCATTCTTAACCCCCCCCTGTCTACATGTGACACAAACTTCAGAGAATTATATCCCTGAACCCTTAGGTCCCTCTGTTCTCCAACACTCCCCCAGGGTCTTAATTTTAATGGTGTAAGTCTTGTCTTTGTTTTACCGAAATGCAAAGCCTGACATTTAGCCAAATTAAACTCCATCTGCCCCTCCTCATCATTCGCTGGCTGAGGGAAATGCTCTTATGCGGTAATTAGTCGGCCGAAAACAGGCGCGTATGAGGAAGACACACGGAAATCTACAGAAGCTGAAGAGTAGGCAGAAAACCGACAATGAGGAATGTTTAGATGGGGTAAAGACTCCTTTAGTGAATGACAAACCAGTAATGACAGAGCTGGAAACCAGGACATTTCCATACATTCCTCAATGCGCAATACACACAGCTGAGTCATAATGTATTACAATCCCCTAGAGGTTGTACTGAGGACGTATACAGACCAAGTCGTGCTGTAGGGAATGGACAGACATTGTTAGTTCCGTTCCCACGCAATCCCGTGCTATAAGAGAAAGCAGCGCCATTTAAATTATCGCCTTATAACCACGACACACTTCCCAACTGCAGGCTTCAGAAACTGTGTCTGCAATTTGTCAATCGCGTTACAGTGAATTCACGCTAACGAAACGCGGTGTTACGACAGCATACAGTCAGTCTGAAGATCCATCCCTAACCAGGGAATTCCCCAGCTTTAATGGGAAGAGCATAGAGAGGGATCTTTCAGCCCATTGAGTCTGCACTGACCCTCTGAAGGGCACACCACCCAATCTCCATCTTCCCCATGGCTGACCCATCGAGCCTGCACATCCATCACTCGATCACTCGCACACACCCCTCTCTCACTTTCTCACTCACTCACATTCGCTCTCTCAGACACACTCACTCTCCCCCCGTCTCTCTCTTTTACACACTCACTCTCCCTCTGTCACTCTCTCTTACACTCACTCACTCTCCCTATGTCACTCTCTCTTACACTCACTCACTCTCCCTCCATCACTCTCTCTTACACACACTCACTCTCCCTCCATCACTCTCTCTTACACTCACTCACTCTCCCTCTGTCACTCTCTCTTACACTCACTCACTCTCCCTATGTCACTCTCACACACACTCACTCTCCCTCCATCACTCTCTCTTACACTCACTCACTCTCCCTATGTCACTCTCTCTTACACTCACTCACTCTCCCTATGTCACTCTCTCTTACACACACTCACTCTCCCTCCATCACTCTCTCTTACACTCACTCACTCTCCCTATGTCACTCTCTCTTACACTCACTCACTCTCCCTCCATCACTCTCTCTTACACTCACTCACTCTCCCTATGTCACTCTCTCTTACACTCACTCACTCTCCCTCCATCACTCTCTCTTACACTCACTCACTCTCCCTCTGTCACTCTCTCTTACATTCACTCACTCTCTCTCTGTCACTCTCTCTTATACTCACTCACTCTCCCTCTGTCACACTCTCTCTTACACTCACTCACTCTCTCTCTGTCACTCTCTCTTACACTCACTCACTCTCCCTCTGTCACTCTCTCTTACACTCACTCACTCTCTCTCTGTCACTCTCTCTTACACTCACTCACTCTCCCTCTGTCACACTCTCTCTTACACTCACTCACTCTCCCTCTGTCACACTCTCTCTTGCACACACTCCCTCTCCCTCCGTCACTCTCTCTTACACACACTCCCTCTCCCTCTGTCACTCTCTCTTACACACACTCACTCTCCCTCTGTCACTCTCTTTTACACACACTCCCTCTCCCTCCGACACTCTCTCTTACGCACACACACTCTCCCTCTGTCACTCTCTCTTACACACACTCACTCTCCCTCCGTCACTCTCTCTTACACACACTCACTCTCCCTCTGTCACTCTCTTTTACACTCACTCACTCTCCCTCTGTCACTCTCTCTTACACACACTCACTCTCCCTCTGTCACTCTCTCTAACACTCACTCACTCTCTCTCTGTCACTCTCTCTTACACTCACTCACACTCCCTCTGTCACACTCTCCTACACAAACTCCCTCTCCCTCTGTCACTCTCTCTTACACTCACTCACTCTCCCTCTGTCACTCTCTCTTACACTCACTCACACTCCCTCTGTCACACTCTCCTACACACACTCTGCCTCTGTCACTCTCTCTTACACACACTCCCTCTCCCTCTGTCACTCTCTCTTACACTCACTCACCCTCCCTCTGTCACTCTCTCTTACACACTCACCCTCCCTCTGTCACTCTCTCTTACACACACACTCTCCCTCTGTCACTCTCTCTTACACACACTCACTCTCTCTCTGTCACTCTCTCTTACACACACTCCCTCTCCCTCTGTCACTCTCTCTTACACTCACTCACTCTCCCTCTGTCACTCTCTCTTACACACACTCACTCTCTGTCTGTCACTCTCTCTTACTCACACTCACTCTCCCTCTGTCACTCTCTCTTACACACACTCACTCTCTCTCTGTCACTTTCTCTTACACACACTCACTCTCCTTCTGTCACTCTCTCTTACACACACTCACTCTCCCTCTGTCACTCTCTCTTACACACACTCACTCTCTGTCTGTCACTCTCTCTTACTCACACTCACTCTCCCTCTGTCACTCTCTCTTACACACACTCACTCTCCCTCTGTCACTCTCTCTTACACACACTCACTCTCTCTCTGTCACTTTCTCTTACACACACTCACTCTCCTTCTGTCACTCTCTCTTACACACACTCACTCTCCCTCTGTCACTCTCTCTTACACACACTCACTCTCTGTCTGTCACTCTCTCTTACTCACACTCACTCTCCCTCTGTCACTCTCTCTTACACACACTCTCTCTCTGTCACTCTCTCTTACACACACTCACTCTCCCGCTGTCACTCTCTCTCTTACACACACTCACTCTCCCTCTGTCACTCTCTCTTACACTCACTCACTCTCCCTCTGTCACATTCTCTCTTACACACTCATTCACCCTCTGTCACTTTCTCACACACTCAATTGTTCTCTATTGCTCTCTGTCTCTCACACCCTCTCTCGTTCTCCCTCTCTCTCTCTCTCACACCCTCTCTCGTTCTCCCTCCCTCTCTCTCTCTCTCACACCCTCTCTCGTTCTCCCTCTCTCTCTCTCTCACACACTCACTCGTTCTCCTTCTCTCACACACACTCACTCATTCTCCATCTCTCTCTCATCCTCTCTCTCTCTCCTCTCTCTCACACACCCTCTCTCGTTCTCCCTCTCTCTCTCTCTCTCTCACACACCCTCTCTCGTTCTCCCTCTCTCCCTCTCTCTCACACCCTCTCTCGTTCTCCCTCTCTCTCTCACACCCTCTCTCGTTCTCCCTCTCTCTCTCTCACACCCTCTCTCATTCTCCCTCTTTCTCACTCTCACACCCTCTCTCGTTCTCCCTCTCTCTCTCTCACACACCCTCTCTCGTTCTCCCTCTCTCTCTCTCAAACACACTCACTCGTTCTCCTTCTCTCACACACACTCACTCATTCTCCATCTCTCTCTCACCCTCTCTCTTTCTCCTCCCTCTCTCACACCCTATCTCGTTCCCCCTCTCTCTCTCTCTCACACCCTCTCCCGTTCTGCCACTCTCTCTCTCACACTCTCTCTCATTCTCCCTCTCTGTCTCTCACACACCCTCTCTCGTTCTCCCTCTCTCTCTCTCACACCCTCTCTCGTTCCCCCTCTCTCTCTCTCTCACACCCTCTCTCGTTCTCTCTCTCTCTCTCACACACCCTCTCTCGTTCTCCCTCTCTCTCTCTCACACACCCTCTCTCATTCTCCCTCTTTCTCTCTCTCATACCCTCTCTCGTTCTCCCTCTCTCTCTCACACACCCTCTCTTGTTCTCCCTCTCTCTCTCTCTCACACACTCACTCATTCTCCTTCTCTCACACACACTCACTCATTCTCCATCTCTCTTTCCCCTCTCTCTCACACACCCTCTCTTGTTCTCCCTCTCTCTCTCACACCATCTCTCGTTCTCCCTCTCTCTTCTCTCACACCCTCTCTCGTTCCCCCTCTCCCTCTCTCTCTCACACCCTCTCTCGTTCTCCCTCTCTCTCTCTCTCACACACCCTCTCTCGTTCTCTCTCTCTCTCTCACACACACACACCCTCTCTCGTTCCCCCTCTCCCTATCTCTCTCACACCCTCTCTCGTTCTCCCTCTCTCTCTTTCTCACACCCTCTCTCGATCTCCCTCTGTCTCACTCTCACACACCCTCTCTCGTTCTCCTTCTCTCTATCACACACCCTCTCTCGTTCTCCCTCTCTCTCTCACACACCCTCTCTCTCGTTCTCCCTCTCTCTCTCACACACCCTCTCTCGTTCTCCCTCTCTCTCTCACACACCCTCTCTCGTTTTCTCTCTCTCTCTCACACCCTCTCTCGATCTCCCTCTCTCTCACTCTCACACACCCTCTCTCGTTCTCCCTCTCTCTCTCTCACACCCTCTCTTGTTCTCCCTCTCTCTCTCTCTCACACACCCTCTCTCATTCTCCCTCTCTCTCTCACACACATCCTCTCCCGTTCTCCCTCTCTCTCTCTCTCACCCTCTCTCGTTCTCCCTCTCTCTCTCTCTCACACCCTCTCTCGTTCTCCCTCTATCTCTCTCACACTCACACCCTCTCTCGTTCTCCCTCTCTCCCTCTCTCTCTCACACCCTCTTCTGTTCTCCCTCTCTCTCTCTCACACCCTCTCTCATTCTCCCTCTCACTCTCTCACACTCACACCCTCTCTCGTTCTCCCTCTCTCCCTCTCTCTCTCTCACACCTTCTCTCGTTCTCCCTCTCTCTCTCTCACACACCCTCTCTCGTTCTCCCTCTCTCTCTCACACCCTCTCTCGTTCTCCCTCTCTCTCTCTCTCTCACACCTTCTCTCGTTCTCCCTCTCTCTCTCACACACCTTCTCTCGTTCTCCCTCTCTCTCACACCCTCTCTCGTTCTCCCTCTCTCTCTCACACCCTCTCTCGTTCTCCCTCTCTCTCTCACACTCACACCCTCTCTCGTTCTCCCTCTCTCCCTCTCAAACCCTCTCTCGTTCTCCCTCTCTCTCTCTCACACACCCTCTCTCGTTCTCCCTCTCTCTCTCTCTCTCTCACACCCTCTCTCATTCTCCCTCTTTCTCTCTCTCACACCCTCTCTCGTTCTCCCTCTCTCTCTCATACCCTCTCTCATTCTCCCTCTCTCTCTCTCTCTCTCTCACTCACACCCTCTCTCGTTCTCCCTCTCTCCCTCTCTCTCTCACACCCTCTTCTGTTCTCCCTCTCTCTCTCTCACACCCTCTCTCATTCTCCCTCTCACTCTCTCACACTCACACCCTCTCTCGTTCTCCCTCTCTCCCTCTCTCTCTCTCACACCTTCTCTCGTTCTCCCTCTCTCTCTCTCACACACCCTCTCTCGTTCTCCCTCTCTCTCTCACACCCTCTCTCGTTCTCCCTCTCTCTCTCTCTCTCACACCTTCTCTCGTTCTCCCTCTCTCTCTCACACACCTTCTCTCGTTCTCCCTCTCTCTCTCACACCCTCTCTCGTTCTCCCTCTCTCTCTCACACCCTCTCTCGTTCTCCCTCTCTCTCTCACACTCACACCCTCTCTCGTTCTCCCTCTCTCCCTCTCAAACCCTCTCTCGTTCTCCCTCTCTCTCTCTCACACACCCTCTCTCGTTCTCCCTCTCTCTCTCTCTCTCTCACACCCTCTCTCATTCTCCCTCTTTCTCTCTCTCACACCCTCTCTCGTTCTCCCTCTCTCTCTCATACCCTCTCTCATTCTCCCTCTCTCTCTCTCTCTCTCACTCACACCCTCTCTTGTTCCCCCTCTCTCTCTCTCACACCATCTCTCGTTCTCCCTCTCTCTTCTCTCACACCCTCTCTCGTTCCCCCTCTCCCTCTCTCTCTCACACCCTCTCTCGTTCTCCCTCTCTCTCTCTCACACACCCTCTCTCGTTCTCTCTCTCTCTCTCTCACACACACACACACCCTCTCTCGTTCCCCCTCTCCCTATCTCTCTCACACCCTCTCTCGATCTCCCTCTGTCTCACTCTCACACACCCTCTCTCGTTCTCCTTCTCTCTATCACACACCCTCTCTCGTTCTCCCTCTCTCTCTCACACACCCTCTCTCGTTTTCTCTCTCTCTCTCACACCCTCTCTCGTTCTCCCTCTCTCTCTTTCTCACACCCTCTCTCGATCTCCCTCTGTCTCACTATCACACACCCTCTCTTGTTCTCCTTCTCTCTATCACACACCCTCTCTCGTTCTCCCTCTCTCTCTCACACACCCGCTCTCGTTCTCCCTCTCTCTCTCACACCCTCTCTTGTTCTCCCTCTCTCTCTCTCTCACACCCTCTCTCATTCTCCCTCTCTCTCTCTCACACCCTCTCTCGTTCTCCCTCTCTCTCTCTCACACACCCTCTCTCGTTCTCCCCCTCTCTCTCTCACACCCTCTCTCGTTTGCTATCTCTCTCTCTCTCTCACACCCTCTCTCGTTCTCCCTCTCTCTCTCACACACCCTCTCTCGTTCTCCCTCTCTCTCTCACACTCACACCCTCTCTCGTTCTCCCTCTCTCTCTCTCTCACACTCACACCCTCTCTCGTTCTCCCTCTCTCTCTCTCACACACACCCTCTCTCGTTCTCCCTCTCTCTCTCTCTCACACATCCTCTCTCGTTCTCCCTCTCTCTCTCTCTCACACACCTTCTCTCATTCTCCCTCTCTCTCTCTCTCACACCCTCTCTCGTTCTCCCTCTCTCTCTCTCTCACACACACCCTCTCTCGTTTTCCCTCTCTCTCTCTCTCACACACCCTCTCGTTCTCCCTCTCTCTCTCACACTCACACCCTCTCTCGTTCTCCCTCTCTCTCTCTCTCACACCCTCTCTCGTTCTCCCTCTCTCTCTCACACACCCTCTCTCGTTCTCCCTCTCTCTCTCTCTCACACACCCTCTCGTTCTCCCTCTCTCTCTCACACACACCCTCTCTCGTTCTCCCTCTCTCTCTCTCACACCCTCTCTCGTTCTCCCTCTCTCTCTCACACTCACACCCTCTCTCGTTCTCCCTCTCTCTCTCTCTCACACTCACACCCTCTCTCGTTCTCCCTCTCTCTCTCTCTCACACCCTCTCTCGTTCTCCCTCTCTCTCTCTCTCACACACATTCTGTGGTTCTCCCTCTCTCTCTCTCTCACACCCTCTCTCGTTCTCCCTCTCTCTCTCTCTCACACTCTCTCTCGTTCTCCCTCTCTCTCTCTCTCACACCCTCTCTCGTTCTCCCTCTCTCTCTCTCTCACACACATTCTGTGGTTCTCCCTCTCTCTCTCTCTCACACTCTCTCTCGTTCTCCCTCTCTCTCTCTCTCACACCCTCTCTCGTTCTCCCTCTCTCTCTCTCTCACACACATTCTGTGGTTCTCCCTCTCTCTCTCTCTCACACCCTCTCTCGTTCTCCCTCTCTCTCTCTCACACTCTCTCTCGTTCTCCCTCTCTCTCTCTCTCACACACATTCTGTGGTTCTCCCTCTCTCTCTCTCTCACACTCTCTCTCGTTCTCCCTCTCTCTCTCTCTCACACCCTCTCGCGTTCTCCCTCTCTCTCTCTCTCTCACACACCCTCTCTCGTTCTCCCTCTCTCTCTCTCACACACACACACCCTCTCTCGTTCCCCCTCTCTCTCTCTCTCACACCCTCTCTCGTTCTCCCTCTCTCTCTCTCTCACACACATTCTGTGGTTCTCCCTCTCTCTCTCTCTCACACCCTCTCTCGTTCTCCCTCTCTCTCTCTCACACTCTCTCTCGTTCTCCCTCTCTCTCTCTCTCACACACATTCTGTGGTTCTCCCTCTCTCTCTCTCTCACACTCTCTCTCGTTCTCCCTCTCTCTCTCTCTCACACCCTCTCGCGTTCTCCCTCTCTCTCTCTCTCTCACACACCCTCTCTCGTTCTCCCTCTCTCTCTCTCACACACACACACCCTCTCTCGTTCCCCCTCTCTCTCTCTCTCACACCCTCTCTCGTTCTCCCTCTCTCTCTCTCTCACACTCTCTCTCGTTCTCCCTCTCTCTCTCTCACACACCCTCTCTCGTTCTCCCTCTCTCTCTCTCTCACACTCTCTCTCGTTCTCCCTCTCTCTCTCTCTCACACCCTCTCTCGTTCTCCCTCTCTCTCTCTCTCACACACATTCTGTGGTTCTCCCTCTCTCTCTCTCTCACACTCTCTCTCGTTCTCCCTCTCTCTCTCTCTCACACCCTCTCTCGTTCTCCCTCTCTCTCTCTCTCACACACATTCTGTGGTTCTCCCTCTCTCTCTCTCTCACACCCTCTCTCGTTCTCCCTCTCTCTCTCTCTCACACTCTCTCTCGTTCTCCCTCTCTCTCTCTCTCACACCCTCTCTCGTTCTCCCTCTCTCTCTCTCACACACATTCTGTGGTTCTCCCTCTCTCTCTCTCTCACACCCTCTCTCGTTCTCCCTCTCTCTCTCTCTCACACTCTCTCTCGTTCTCCCTCTCTCTCTCTCTCACACCCTCTCTCGTTCTCCCTCTCTCTCTCTCTCACACACATTCTGTGGTTCTCCCTCTCTCTCTCTCTCACACTCTCTCTCGTTCTCCCTCTCTCTCTCTCTCTCTCACACCCTCTCTCGTTCTCCCTCTCTCTCTCTCTCACACCCTCTCGCGTTCTCCCTCTCTCTCTCTCTCTCACACCCTCTCTTGTTCTCCCTCTCTCTCTCTCACACACCCTCTCGCGTTCTCCCTCTCTCTCTCTCTCTCACACACCCTCTCTCGTTCTCCCTCTCTCTCTCTCACATGCAGCCGTCGAGGAGATGGTGAATGTGACGATCGTGCAGAAGCAACAGGACGTGAGGCTTGGGGGGAGCGTGCGGCTGGCGGTCAGGATGGAGCCGGTGCCGACCAGCGGCACCGTCATCTGGCGGCACCGGGGCCTGGTGCCGGTGAAGATTGCGGAGTTCACGCTGCAGACCAACACCTCGCGGGTCCACCTGGCCACACCGTACGCGGGAAGGAGTCACATCTCCGCAGACGCCAGCCTGGAGATCGGCAACTTGACCTGGGAGGACAGGGGTGAATACGCGGTGACCCTCAGCGTAGGGCCTTGGGAGCCAACCGACTCCGTTCACCTCCACATCTTTGGTGAGTTCATGGCATCGCACCGCATTACGGGCGACAGGGGTGAACAGAGGCAGAGGAGCGATGAGGAGCGAGGGGCCGATTCACACATCACACTCGCCACCGAAGAGCTCCAAAGCCCGGAGCGCCGGTGTGGTGACATCACAGCAAGGCACCTCACATGGTGTAAATAGCACCGCACTGTCGGAGGGTCAGTGCTGAGGGAGTGCTGCACTGTCGGAGGGTCAGTGCTGAGGGAGCACTGCACTGTCAGAGGGTCAGTGCTGAGGGAGTGCCGCGCTGTCGGAGGGTCAGTGCTGAGGGAGGGCCGCACTGTCGGAAAGTCAGTGCTGAGGGAGTGCCGCACTGTGGGAGGGTCAGTGCTGAGGGAGTGCCGCACTGTCGGAGGGTCAGTACTGAGGGAGTGCCGCACTGTCGGAAAGTCAGTGCTGAGGGAGTGCCGCACTGTGGGAGGGTAAGAACTGAGGGAGGGACGCACGGTCGTAGGGTCAGTGCTGAGGGAGTGCTGCACTGTCGTAGGGTCAGTGCTGAGGGAGTGCCGCACTGTCGGAAAGTCAGTGCTGAGGGAGTGCCGCAGTGTGGGAGGGTCAGAACTGAGGGAGGGACGCACTGTCGTAGGGTCAGTACTGAGGGAGTGCTGCACTGTCGTAGGGTCAGTACTGAGGGAGGGCCGCACTGTGGGAGGGTCAGTACTGAGGGAGGGACGCACTGTCGTAGGGTCAGTACTGAGGGAGTGCCGCACTGTCGGAGGGTCAGTGCTGAGGGAGTGCCGCATGTCGGAGGGTCAGTACTGAGGGAGTGCCACACTGTCGGAGGGTCAGTACTGAGGGAGTGCCGCGCTGTCGCAGGGTCAGTACTGAGGGAGGGCCGCACTGTCGGAGGGTCAGTACTGAGAGAGTGCCGCACTGTCGGAGGGTCAGTACTGAGGGAGCGCCGCACTGTCGGAGGATTAGTACTGAGGGAGTGCCGCACTGTCGGAGGGTCAGTGCTGAGGGTGTGCCGCACTGTCGGAGGGTGAGTACTGAGGGAGTGCCGCACTGTCGGAGGGTCAGTACTGAGGGACTGCCGCACTGTCGGAGGGTCAGTACTGAGGGAGTGCCGCACTGTCGGAGGGTCAGTACTGCGGGAGTGCCACACTGTCGGAGGGTCAGTACAGAGGGAGTGCCGCACTGTCGGAGGGTCAGTACAGAGGGAGTGCCGCACTGTCGGAGGGTCAGTACTGAGGGAGTGCCGCACTGTCGGAGGGTCAGTGCTGAGGGAGTGGGCACTGTCGAAGGGTCAGTACTGAGGGAGGGCCGCACTGTCGGAGGGTCAGTACTGAGAGAGTGCCGCACTGTCGGAGGGTCAGTACTGAGGGAGTGCCGCACTGTCGAAGGGTCAGTGCTGAGGGAGTGCCGCACTGTCCGAGGGTCAGTGCTGAGGGAGTGCCGCACTGTCGGAGGGTCAGTACTGAGGGAGTGCCGCACTGTCGGAGGGTCAGTGCTGAGGGAGTGCCGCACTGTCGGAGGGTCAGTACTGAGGGAGCGCCGCGCTGTCGTAGGGTCAGGACAGAGGGAATGCCGCACTGTCGGAGGGTCAGTGCTGAGGGAGTGCCGCACTGTCGGAGGGACAGTACTGAGGGAGTGCCGCACTGTCAGTGTCAGTAATGAGGGAGAGCCGCACTGTCGGAGGGTCAGTACTGAGGGAGTGCCGCACTGTCGGAGGGTCAGTACTGAGGGAGTGCCACACTGTCGGCGGGTCAGTACTGAGGGAGTGCCGCACTGTCAGAGGGTCAGTAATGAGGGAGTGCCGCACTGTCGTAGGGTCAGTACTGAGGGAGGGACACACTGTCGGAGGGTCAGTACTGAGGGAGGGACGCACTGTCGTAGGGTCAGTACTGAGGGAGAGCCACACTGTCGGAGGGTCAGTACTGAGGGAGGGACGCACTGTCGTAGGGTCAGTACTGAGGGAGTGCCGCACTGTCAGAGGGTCAGTACTGAGGGAGAGCCGCACTGTCGGAGGGTCAGTACTGAGGGAGTGCCGCACTGTCGGCGGGTCAGTACTGAGGGAGTGCTGCACTATCGGAGGGTCAGTACTGAGGGAGGGCCGCACTGTCGGAGGGTCAGTACTGAGGGAGTGCCGCACTGTCGGAGGGTCAGTACTGAGGGAGTGCCGCTCTGTCAGTGTCAGTAATGAGGGAGAGCCACACTGTCGGAGGGTCAGTACTGAGGGAGTGCCGCACTGTCAGAGGGTCAGTAATGAGGGAGTGCCGCACTGTCGGAGGGTCAGTACTGAGGGAGAGCCGCACTGTCGGCGGGTCAGTACTGAGGGAGGGCCGCACTGTCGGCGGGTCAGTACTGAGGGAGGGCCGCACTATCGGAGGGTCAGTGCTGAGGGAGTGCCGCACTGTCGGAGGGTCAGTACTGAGGGAGTGCCGCACTGTCGGAGGGTCAGTACTGAGGGAGTGCCGCACTGTCGGAGGGTCAGTGCTGAGGGAGTGCCGCACTGTCGGAGGGTCAGTACTGAGGGAGTGCCGCACTGTCGGAGGGTCAGTACTGAGGGAGTGCCGCACTGTCAGAGGGTCAGTACTGAGGGAGTGCCGCACTGTCGGAGGGTCAGTACTGAGGGAGAGCCGCACTGTCGGAGGGTCAGTACTGAGGGAGGGCCGCACTATCGGAGGGTCAGTGCTGAGGGAGTGCCGCACTGTTGGCGGGTCAGTACTGAGGGAGTGCCGCACTGTCGGAGGGTCAGTACTGAGGGAGTGCTGCACTGTCGGAGGGTCAGTACTGAGGGAGTGCCGCACTGTCGGAGGGTCAGTACTGAGGGAGTGCCGCACTGTCGGAGGGTCAGTACTGAGGGAGTGCCACACTGTCGGAGGGTCAGTACTGAGGGAGGGCTGTACTGTCGTAGGGTCAGTACTGAGGGAGTGCCGCACTGTCGGAGGGTCAGTACTGAGGGAGGGCCGCACTGTCAGAGGGTCAGTACTGAGGGAGTGCCGCACTGTCGGAGGGTCAGTACTGAGGGAGTGCCGCACTGTTGGAGGGTCAGTACTGAGGGAGCGCCGCACTGTCGGAGGGTCAGTACTGAGGTAGTGCCGCACTGTCGGTGGGTCAGTACTGATGGAGATCCGCACTGTCGGTGGGTCAGTACTGAGGGAGTGCCGCACTGTCGAAGGGTCAGTGCTGAGGGAGTGCCGCACTGTCGGAGGGTCAGTACAGAGGGAGTGCCGCACTATCGGAGGGTCAGTACTGAGGGAGTGCCGCACTGTCGGAGGGTCAGTGCTGAGGGAGTGCCGCACTGTCGGAGGGTCAGTACAGAGGGAGTGCCGCAATGTCGGAGGGTCAGTACTGAGGGAGAGCCGCACTGTCGGAGGGTCAGTACTGAGGGAGTGCCGCACTGTCGGCGGGTCAGTACTGAGGGAGTGCCGCACTGTCGGATGGTCAGTACTGAGGGAGTGCCGCTCTGTCAGCGTCAGTAATGAGGGAGAGCCACACTGTCGGAGGGTCAGTACTGAGGGAGTGCCGCACTGTCAGAGGGTCAGTAATGAGGGAGTGCCGCACTGTCGGAGGGTCAGTACTGAGGGAGGGCCGCACTGTCGGAGGGTCAGTACTGAGGGAGTGCCGCACTGTCGGATGGTCAGTACTGAGGGAGTGCCGCTCTGTCAGCGTCAGTAATGAGGGAGAGCCACACTGTCGGAGGGTCAGTACTGAGGGAGTGCCGCACTGTCAGAGGGTCAGTAATGAGGGAGTGCCGCACTGTCGGAGGGTCAGTACTGAGGGAGGGCCGCACTATCGGAGGGTCAGTGCTGAGGGAGTGCCGCACTGTTGGCGGGTCAGTACTGAGGGAGTGCCGCACTGTCGGAGGGTCTGTCCTGAGGGAGTGCCGCACTGTCGGAGGGTCAGTACTGAGGGAGTGCCGCACTGTCGGAGGGTCAGTACTGAGGGAGGGCTGTACTGTCGGAGGGTCAGTACTGAGGGAGTGCCGCACTGTCGGAGGGTCAGTACTGAGGGAGGGCCGCACTGTCAGAGGGTCAGTACTGAGGGAGTGCCGCACTGTCGGAGGGTCAGTACTGAGGGAGTGCCGCACTGTCGGAGGGTCAGTACTGAGGGAGCGCCGCACTGTCGGAGGGTCAGTACTGAGGTAGTGCCGCACTGTCGGAGGGTCAGTACTGAGGGAGTGCCGCACTGTTGGCGGGTCAGTACTGAGGGAGTGCCGCACTGTCGAAGGGTCAGTACTGAGGGAGAGCCGCACTGTCGGAGGGTCAGTGCTGAGGGAGCGCCGCACTGTCGGAGGGTCAGTACTGAGGGAGGGCCGCACTGTCGGAGGGTCAGTACTGAGGGAGGGCCGCACTGTCAGAGGGTCAGTACTGAGGGAGTGCCGCACTGTCGGAGGGTCAGTACTGAGGGAGTGCCGCACTGTCGGAGGGTCAGTACTGAGGGAGCGCCGCACTGTCGGAGGGTCAGTACTGATGGAGATCCGCACTGTCGGTGGGTCAGTACTGAGGGAGTGCCGCACTGTCGAAGGGTCAGTGCTGAGGGAGTGCCGCACTGTCGGAGGGTCAGTACAGAGGGAGTGCCGCACTATCGGAGGGTCAGTACTGAGGGAGCGCCGCACTGTGGGAGGGTCTGTACTGAGGGAGGGACGCACTGTGGGAGTGTCAGTACTGAGGGAGTGCCGCACTGTCGTAGGGTCAGTAATGAGGGAGAGCCACACTGTCGGCGGGTCAGTACTGAGGGAGTGTCGCACTGTCGGAGGGTCAGTACTGAGGGAGTGCCGCACTGTCGGAGGGTCAGTACTGAGGGAGTGCCGCACTGTCGGAGGGTCAGTACTGAGGGAGTGCCGCTCTGTCAGTGTCAGTAATGAGGGAGAGCCACACTGTCGGCGGGTCAGTACTGAGGGAGGGCCGCTCTGTCTGATGGTCAGCACTGAGGGAGTGCCGCACTGTCGGAGGGTCAGTACTGAGGGAGTGCCGCACTGTTGGCGGGTCAGTACTGAGGGAGTGCCGCACTGTCGGAGGGTCAGTACTGAGGGAGTGCCGCACTGTCGGAGGGTCAGTACTGAGGGAGTGCCGCGCTGTCGCAGGGTCAGTACTGAGGGAGGGCCGCACTGTCGGAGGGTCAGTACTGAGGGAGGGCCGCACTGTCGGAGGTTCAGTACTGAGGGAGGGCCGCACTGTCGGAGGGTCAGTACTGAGGGAGTGCCGCACTGTCGGAGGGTCAGTACTGAGGGAGCGCCGCACTGTCGGAGGGTCAGTGCTGAGGGAGGGCCGCACTGTCGGAGGGTCAGTACTGAGGGAGTGCCGCACTGTCGGAGGGTCAGTACTGAGGGAGGGCCGCACTGTCGGAGGGTCAGTACTGAGGGAGGGCCGCACTGTCGGAGGGTCAGTACTGAGGGAGTGCCGCACTGTCGGAGGGTCAGTACTGAGGGAGCGCCGCACTGTCGGAGGGTCAGTACTGAGGGAGTGCCGCACTGTCGGAGGGTCAGTACTGAGGGAGTGCCGCACTGTCGGAGGGTCAGTACTGAGGGAGTGCCGCACTGTCGGAGGGTCAGTACTGAGGGAGTGCCGCACTGTTGGCGGGTCAGTACTGAGGGAGTGCCGCACTGTCGGAGGGTCAGTACTGAGGGAGTGCCGCACTGTCGGAGGGTCAGTACTGAGGGAGGGCCGCACTGTCGGAGGGTCAGTACTGAGGGAGGGCCGCACTGTCGGAGGGTCAGTACTGAGGGAGTGCCGCACTGTCGGAGGGTCAGTACTGAGGGAGCGCCGCACTGTCGGAGGGTCAGTACTGAGGGAGCGCCGCACTGTCGGAGGGTCAGTACTGAGGTAGTGCCGCACTGTCAGAGGGTCAGTACTGAGGGAGTGCCGCACTGTCGGAGGGTCAGTACTGAGGGAGTGCCGCACTATCGGAGCGTCAGTACTGAGGGAGTGCCGCACTATCGGAGGGTCAGTACTGAGGGAGTGCCGCACTATCGGAGGGTCAGTACTGAGGGAGTGCCGCACTATCGGAGGGTCAGTACTGAGGGAGTGCCGCACTATCGGAGGGTCAGTACTGAGGGAGTGCCGCACTGTCGGAGGGTCAGTACTGAGGGAGTGCCGCACTGTCGGAGGGTCAGTACTGAGGGAGTGCCGCCCTGTCGGAGGGACAGTACTGAGGGAGTGCCGCACTATCGGAGGGTCAGTACTGAGGGAGTGCCGCACTATCGGAGGGTCAGTACTGAGGGAGAGCCGCCCTGTCGGAGGGACAGTACTGAGGGAGTGCCGCACTATCGGAGGGTCAGTACTGAGGGAGTGCCGCACTATCGGAGGGTCAGTACTGAGGGAGGGCCGCCCTGTCGGAGGGTCAGTACTGAGGGAGTGCCGCCCTGTCGGAGGGACAGTACTGAGGGAGTGCCGCACTATCGGAGGGTCAGTACTGAGGGAGGGCCGCCCTGTCGGAGGGTCAGTAATGAGGGAGAGCCACACTGTCGGCGGGTCAGTACTGAGGGAGTGTCGCACTGTCGGAGGGTCAGTACTGAGGGAGTGCCGCACTGTCGGAGGGTCAGTACTGAGGGAGTGCCGCACTGTCGGAGGGTCAGTACTGAGGGAGTGCCGCTCTGTCAGTGTCAGTAATGAGGGAGAGCCACACTGTCGGCGGGTCAGTACTGAGGGAGTGCCGCACTGTCTGATGGTCAGCACTGAGGGAGGGCCGCACTGTCGGAGGGTCAGTACTGAGGGAGTGCCGCACTGTCGGAGGGTCAGTACTGAGGGAGTGCCGCACTGTTGGCGGGTCAGTACTGAGGGAGTGCCGCACTGTCGGAGGGTCAGTACTGAGGGAGTGCCGCACTATCGGAGGGTCAGTACTGAGGGAGGGCCGCCCTGTCGGAGGGTCAGTACTGAGGGAGTGCCGCACTGTCGGAGGGTCAGTACTGAGGGAGTGCCGCACTGTCGGAGGGTCAGTACTGAGGGAGTGCCGCCCTGTCGGAGGGACAGTACTGAGGGAGTGCCGCACTATCGGAGGGTCAGTACTGAGGGAGTGCCGCACTATCGGAGGGTCAGTACTGAGGGAGAGCCGCCCTGTCGGAGGGACAGTACTGAGGGAGTGCCGCACTATCGGAGGGTCAGTACTGAGGGAGTGCCGCACTATCGGAGGGTCAGTACTGAGGGAGTGCCGCACTGTCAGAGGGTCAGTGCTGAGGGAGTGCCGCCCTGTCGGAGGGACAGTACTGAGGGAGTGCTGCACTGTCGGAGGGTCAGTACTGAGGGAGTGCCGCCCTGTCGGAGGGACAGTACTGAGGGAGTGCCGCACTATCGGAGGGTCAGTACTGAGGGAGGGCCGCACTGTCGGAGGGTCAGTACTGAGGGAGGGCCGCCCTGTCGGAGGGTCAGCACTGACTGGATGTCGTGACCGCCTCTGTTATTCCCTCCCACCCTCAGAGCCAATCGGACGGACTGTGATCGCCATCGCCAACGTCAGCTCCACCAACCAGAGCTGCGTCGCCACCTTCAGCTGCTCGACCGAGGGGGGCAGCGCGGTGAGGTACAGCTGGCGAGCCGGGGCACAGCAGGAGTCGGTGTTGGGATTCCAGAAGCGGCTGCAGCTGACCCTGAACGGGAGCTCGGACCTGTCCACCCTGGTGTGCGTCGCCTGGAACCCCGTCAGCAGGGCGAACGATACCTTCAACCTGATGAAGGCTTGTGTGGTCGAATATCCAGGTACAAACAAACCCAGGAGGACCAGGAGCTGGTCGCCCTTCGGCAGGCGGACCTGCTGTCCAACCCAGTCACATCCCAAACCACACCCATTGCCTGTGACGGGCGGCTCTAGAGGCGGATTTACCACCTCCCAATGTTTATGCCTCCTCTCCCTCTCCTCCAACCCCCTTCCACACAGTTCCCGGTGCCCCCCCCCCCCCCCACCCCCGGAATCTGATCGAAGGCCAGAATTCATTCAGTTGTCCGAGAGAGAGGGAGATGGGGAGAGCGTCCCTCAGCATTTACAGCTCCTCACGTCCTGAGGCAGTTGGTGTCCACATGCAGCAAGATCTGGACAATGCCCACGCAAGGGCCGGGCAATGACCATCTCCAATCGGTGACAATCTAACCACCGCCCTTTGACATTCGATGGTGCTAACATCACTGAATACCCCCCACCCCCTCCCCCCACTGTCAACTGGGGGGTTACCAGTGACCACAAACACAACTGGACTCACCATTAACACACAGCAGCAACAACAGGAAATTAATTCTCCCTATCTCTGTAACCCCCTCCAGCCCCTACACCCCTCCCCATCGCTGTAACCCCCTCCAGCCCCTACACCCCCTCCCTATCTCTGTAACCCCCTCCAGCCCCTACACCCCCTCCCTATCTCTGTCACCCCCTCCAGCCCCTCCACCCCCTCCCTATCTCTGTCACCCCCTCCAGCCCCTACACCCCCTCCCTATCTCTGTAACCCCCTCCAGCCCCTACACCCCCTCCCTATCTCTGTCACCCCCTCCAGCCCCTACATCCCCTCACTCGCTCTGTAACCCCCTCCAGCCCCTACACCCCCTCCCTATCTCTGTAACCCCCTCCAGCCCCTACACCCCCTCCCTACCTCTGTAACCCCCGCCAGCCCCTACACCCCCTCCCTATCTCTGTCACCCCCTCCAGCCCCTACACCCCCTCCATATCTCTGTAACCCCCTCCAGCCCCTACACCCCCTCCCTATCTCTGTAACCCCCTCCAGCCCCTACACCCCCTCCCTACCTCTGTAACCCCCGCCAGCCCCTACACCCCCTCCCTATCTCTGTCCCCCCCTCCAGCCCCTACACCCCCTCCCTATCTCTGTAACCCCCGCCAGCCCCTACACCTCCTCCCTATCTCTGTAACCCCCTCCAGCCCCTACACCCCTCCCTATCTCTGGAACCCCCTCCAGCCCCTACACCCCCTCCCTATCTCTGTAAACCCCTCCAGCCAATACACCCCTTCCCTATCTCTGTAACCCCCTCCAGCCCTTACAACCCCTCCCTATCTCTGTAACCCCCTCCAGCCCCTACACCCCCTCCCTACCTCTGTAACCCCCGCCAGCCCCTACACCCCCTCCCTATCTCTGTCCCCCCCTCCAGCCCCTACACCCCCTCCCTATCTCTGTAACCCCCGCCAGCCCCTACACCTCCTCCCTATCTCTGTAACCCCCTCCAGCCCCTACACCCCTCCCTATCTCTGGAACCCCCTCCAGCCCCTACACCCCCTCCCTATCTCTGTAAACCCCTCCAGCCAATACACCCCTTCCCTATCTCTGTAACCCCCTCCAGCCCTTACAACCCCTCCCTATCTCTGTAACCCCCTCCAGCCCCTACACCCCCTCCCTATCTCTGTAACCCCCTCCAGCCCCTACACCCCCTCCCTATCACTGTAACCCCCTCCAGCCCCTACACCCCCTCCCTATCTCTGTCACCCCCTCCAGCCCCTACACCCCCTCCCTATCTCTGTAACCCCCTCCAGCCCCTACACCCCCTCCCTATCTCTGTCACCCCCTCCAGCCCCTACACCCCCTCCCTATCTCTGTAACCCCCTCCAGCCCCTACACCCCCTCCCTATCTCTGTCACCCCCTCCAGCCCCTACATCCCCTCACTCGCTCTGTAACCCCCTCCAGCCCCTACACCCCCTCCCTATCTCTGTAACCCCCTCCAGCCCCTACACCCCCTCCCTACCTCTGTAACCCCCGCCAGCCCCTACACCCCCTCCCTATCTCTGTCACCCCCTCCAGCCCCTACACCCCCTCCATATCTCTGTAACCCCCTCCAGCCCCTACACCCCCTCCCTATCTCTGTAACCCCCTCCAGCCCCTACACCCCCTCCCTACCTCTGTAACCCCCGCCAGCCCCTACACCCCCTCCCTATCTCTGTCCCCCCCTCCAGCCCCTACACCCCCTCCCTATCTCTGTAACCCCCGCCAGCCCCTACACCTCCTCCCTATCTCTGTAACCCCCTCCAGCCCCTACACCCCTCCCTATCTCTGGAACCCCCTCCAGCCCCTACACCCCCTCCCTATCTCTGTAAACCCCTCCAGCCAATACACCCCTTCCCTATCTCTGTAACCCCCTCCAGCCCTTACAACCCCTCCCTATCTCTGTAACCCCCTCCAGCCCCTACACCCCCTCCCTATCTCTGTAACCCCCTCCAGCCCCTACACCCCCTCCCTATCACTGTAACCCCCTCCAGCCCCTACACCCCCTCCCTATCTCTGTCACCCCCTCCAGCCCCTACACCCCCTCCCTATCTCTGTAACCCCCTCCAGCCCCTACACCCCCTCACTATCTCTGGAACCCCCTCCAGCCCCTACACCCCCTCCCTATCTCTGTCACCCCCTCCAGCCCCTACACCCCCTCCCAATCTCTGCAACACCCTCCAGCCCCTACACCCCCTCCCCATCTCTGTAATCCCCTCCAGCCCCCACAACCCCTCCCTATCTCTGTAACACCCTCCAGCCCCTACACCCCCTCCCTATCTCTGTAATCCCCTCCAGACCTTACAACCCCTCCCTATCTCTGTCACCCCCTCCAGGCCCTTCACCCCCTCCCTATCACTGTAACCCCCTACAGTCAATACACCCCCTCCCTATCTCTGTCACCCCCTCCAGCCCCTACACTCCCTCCCTATCTCTGTCACCCCCTCAAGCACCTACATCCCCTCCCTATCTCTGTAATCCCCTCCAGCCCCTACACCCCCTCCATATCCCTGTAACCTTTTCCAGCCCCTATTCCCTTCCCTATCTCTGTAACCCCCTCCAGACCCTACACCCCCTCCCTATCTCTGTAACCCCCTCCAGCCCCTACACCCCCTCCCTATCTCTGTAACACCCTCCAGCCCCTACACCCCCTCCCTATCTCTGTAACCTCCTCCAGCCCCTACACCCCTCCCTATCTCTGTAACCCCCTCCAGCCCCTACACCCCTCCCTATCTCTGTAACCCCCTCCAGCCCCTACACCCCCTCCCTATCTCTGTAACCCCCTCCAGCCCCTACACCCCCTCCCTATCTCTGTAACCCCCTCCAGCCCCTACACCCCCTCCCTATCTCTGTAACCTCCTCCAGCCCCTACACCCCTCCCTATCTCTGTAACCCCCTCCAGCCCCTACACCCCTCCGTATCTCTGTAACCCCCTCCAGCCCCTACACCCCTCCCTATCTCTGTAACCTCCTCCAGCCCATACACCCCTCCCTATCTCTGTAACCTCCTCCAGCCACTACACCCCCTCCCTATCTCTGTAACCCCCTCCAGCTCCTACACCCCCTCCCTATCTCTGTAATCTCCTCCAGCCCCTACACCCCTCCCTATCTCTGTCACCACCTCCAGCCCCAACACCCCCTCCCTATCTCTGTAACCCCCTCCAGCCCCTACACCCCTCCCTATCTCTGTAACCTCCTCCAACCCCTACACCCCTCCCTATCTCTGTAACCCCCTCCAGCCCTTACAACCCCTCCCTATCTCTGTAACCCCCTCCAGCCCCTACACCCCCTCCCTATCTCTGTAACCCCCTCCAGCCCCTACACCCCCTCCCTATCACTGTAACCCCCTCCAGCCCCTACACCCCCTCCCTATCTCTGTCACCCCCTCCAGCCCCTACACCCCCTCCCTATCTCTGTAACCCCCTCCAGCCCCTACACCCCCTCACTATCTCTGGAACCCCCTCCAGCCCCTACACCCCCTCCCTATCTCTGTCACCCCCTCCAGCCCCTACACCCCCTCCCAATCTCTGCAACACCCTCCAGCCCCTACACCCCCTCCCTATCTCTGTAATCCCCTCCAGCCCCCACAACCCCTCCCTATCTCTGTAACACCCTCCAGCCCCTACACCCCCTCCCTATCACTGTAACCCCCTACAGTCAATACACCCCCTCCCTATCTCTGTCACCCCCTCCAGCCCCTACACTCCCTCCCTATCTCTGTCATCCCCTCAAGCACCTACATCCCCTCCCTATCTCTGTAATCCCCTCCAGCCCCTACACCCCTCCCTATCTCTGTAACCCCCTCCAGCCCCTACACCCCCTCCCTATCTCTGTAACACCCTCCAGCCCCTACACCCCCTCCCTATCTCTGTAACCTCCTCCAGCCCCTACACCCCTCCCTATCTCTGTAACCCCCTCCAGCCCCTACACCCCTCCCTATCTCTGTAACCCCCTCCAGCCCCTACACCCCCTCCCTATCTCTGTAACCCCCTCCAGCCCCTACACCCCCTCCCTATCTCTGTAACCCCCTCCAGCCCCTACACCCCCTCCCTATCTCTGTAACCCCCTCCAGCCCCTACACCCCCTCCCTATCTCTGTAACCTCCTCCAGCCCCTACACCCCTCCCTATCTCTGTAACCCCCTCCAGCCCCTACACCCCTCCGTATCTCTGTAACCCCCTCCAGCCCCTACACCCCTCCCTATCTCTGTAACCTCCTCCAGCCCATACACCCCTCCCTATCTCTGTAACCTCCTCCAGCCACTACACCCCCTCCCTATCTCTGTAACCCCCTCCAGCTCCTACACCCCCTCCCTATCTCTGTAATCTCCTCCAGCCCCTACACCCCCTCCCTATCTCTGTCACCCCCTCCAGCCCCAACACCCCCTCCCTATCTCTGTAACCCCCTCCAGCCCCTACACCCCTCCCTATCTCTGTAACCTCCTCCAACCCCTACACCCCTCCCTATCTCTGTAACCTCCTCCAGCCCCTACACCCCCTCCCTATCTCTGTAACCCCCTCCAGCTCCTACACCCCCTCCCTATCTCTGTAATCTCCTCCAGCCCCTACACCCCCTCCCTATCTCTGTAACCCCCTCCAGCCCCTAAACCCCTTCCTATCTCTGTAAACTCCCTCCATCCCCTACACCCTTCCCTATCTGTGTAACTCCCTCCAGCTCCTACAGCCCCTCCCTATCTCTGTAACCCCCTCCAGTCCCTACACCCCCTCCCTATCTCTGTAACCCCCTCTAGCCCCTACACCCCCTCCCTATCTCTGTAATCCCCTCCAGCCCCTACACCCCCTCCATATCTCTGTAACCCCCCTTCAGCCCCTACACCCCCTCCATATCTCTGTAACCTCCTCCAGCCCCTATACCCCCTCCCTATCTCTGTAACCTCCTCCAGCCCATACACCCCCTCCCTATCTCTGTAACCCCCTCCAGCCCCTACACCCCCACCCTATCTCTGTAACCCCCTCCAGCCCCTACACCCCCTCCCTATCTCTGTAACCCCCTCCAGCCCCTACACCCCCTCCGTATCTCTGTAACCCCCTCCAGCCCCTACACCCCCTCCCTATCTCTGTAACCCCCTCCAGCCCCTACACCCCCTCCCTATCTCTGTAACCCCCTCCAGCCCCTACACCCCCTCCCTATCTCTGTAACCCCTCCAGCCCCTACACCCCCTCCCTATCTCTGTAACCCCCTCCAGCCCCTACACCCCCTCCCTATCTCTGTAACCTCCTCCAGCCCCTATACCCCCTCCCTATCTCTGTAAGCTCCCTCCAGCCCCTACACCCCCTCCCTATCTCTGTAACCGCCTCCAGCCCCTACACCCCCTCCCTATCTCTGTAACCTCCTCCAGCCCCTACACCCCCTCCCTATCTCTGTAACCCCCTACAGCCCCTACACCCCCTCCCTATCTCGGTAACCCCCTCCAGCCCCTACACCCCCTCCCTATCTCTGTAACCACCTCCAGCCCCTACACCCCCTCCCTATCTCTGTAACCCCCTCCAGCCCCTACACCCCCTCCCTATCTCTGTAACCCCCTCAGACCCTACACCCCCTCCATATCTCTGTAACCCCGTCCAGCCCCTACATCCCCGCCCTATCTCTGTAATCCCCTCCAGCCCCTATACCCCCTCCATATCTCTGTAACCCCCTCCAGCCCCTACACCCCCTCCCTATCTCTGTAACCTCCTCCAGCCCCTATTCCCCTCCCTATCTCTGTAACCCCCTCCAGCCCCTACACCCCCTCCCTATCTCTGTAACACCCTCCAGCCCCTATTCCCCTCCCTATCTCTGTAACCCCCTCCAGCTCCTACACCCCCGCCCTATCTCTGTAACCCCCTCCAACCCCTACACCCCTTCCTATCTCTGTAAACTCCCTCCAGCCCCTACACCCCCTCCCTATCTCTGTAAACCCCTCCAGCCAATACACCCCTTCCCTATCTCTGTAACCCCCTCCAGCCCTTACAACCCCTCCCTATCTCTGTAACACCCTCCAGCCCCTACACCCCCTCCCTATCTCTGTAAACCCCTCCAGCCAATACACCCCTTCCCTATCTCTGTAACCCCCTCCAGCCCTTACAACCCCTCCCTATCTCTGTCACCCCCTCCAGACCCTACACCCCCTCCCTATCTCGGTCACCCCCTCCAGCCCCTAAACCCCCTCCAGCCCCTCCCTATCTCTGTAACCCCCTCCAGCCCCGACACCCCTCCCTATCTCTGTAACCCACTCCAGCCCCTACACCCCCTCCCTATCTCTGTAACCCCCTCCAGCCCCTACACCCCCTCCCTATCTCTGTAACCTCCCTCTAGCCCCTACACCCCCTCCCTATCTCTATAACCTCCCTCCTGCCCCTACACACCCTCCCTATCTCTGTAACGCCCGTCCAGCCCCTACACCCCTCCCTATCTCTGTAACCCTCTCCAGCCCCTGCACCCCCTCCCTATCTCTGTAACCCTCTCCAGCCTTTACACCCCCTCCCTATCTCTGTAACCCCCTCCAGCCTCTACACCCCCTCCCTATCTCTGTAACCCTCTCCAGCCCCTACATCCCCTCCCTATCTCTGTAACCCCCTCCAGCCCCTACACCCCCTCCCTATCTCGGTAACCCCCTCCAGCCTCTACACCCCCTCCCTATCTCTGTAACCCTCTCCAGCCCGTGCACCCCCTCCCTATCTCTGTAACCCCCCTTCAGCCCCTACACCCCCTCCCTATCTCTGTCACCCCCTCCAGCCCCTACACCCCCTCCCTATCTCTGTAACCTCCTCCAGCCCCTATACCCCCTCCCTATCTCTGTAAGCTCCCTCCAGCCCCTACACCCCCTCCCTATCTCTGTAACCTCCTCCAGCCCCTACACCCCTCCCTATCTCTGTAACGACCTCTAGCACCTACATCCCCTCCCTATCTCTGTAACCCCCTCCAGCCCTTACACCCCCTCCCTATCTCTGTCACCCCCTCCAGCCCCTACATCCCCGCCCTATCTCTGTAATCCCCTCCAGCCCCTACACCCCCTCCCTATCTCTGTCACCCCCTCCAGCCCCTACACCCTCTCCCTATCTCTGTAACCCCCTCCAGCCGCTACACCCCCTCCCTATCTCTGTCACCCCCTCCAGCCCCTACATCCCCGCCCTATCTCTGTAATCCCCTCCAGCCCCTACACCCCCTCCCTATCTCTGTCACCCCCTCCAGCCCCTACACCCCCTCCCTGTCTCTGTAACCCCCTCCAGCCCCTCCCTATCTCTGTAACCCCCTCCAGCCGCTACACCCCCTCCCTATCTCTGTAACCCCCTCCAGTCCCTACACCCCCTCCCTATCTCTGTAACCCCCTCCTGCCCCTACACCCTCTCCCTATCTCTGTAACCCCCTCCAGTCCCTACACCCCCTCCCTATCTCTGTAACCCCCTCCTGCCCTTACACCTGTTCCCTATCTCTGTAACCCCCTCCAGCCCCTACACCCCCTCCCTATCACTGTAACTCCCTCCAGCCCCTACACCCCCTCCCTATCTCTGTAACCCCCTCCAGTCCCTACACCCCCTCCCTATCACTGTAACCCCCTCCAGCCCCTACACCCCCTCCCTATCTCTGTAACCCCCTCCTGCCCTTACACCTGTTCCCTATCTCTGTAACCCCCTCCAGCCCCTACACCCCCTCCCTATCTCTGTAACCCCCTCCAGCCCCTACACCCCCTCCCTATCTCTGTAACCCCCTCCAGCCCCTACACCCCCTCCCTATCTCTGTAATCCACTCCAGCCCCTGCACCCCTCCCTATCACTGTAACCCCCTCCAGCCCCTACACCCCCTCCCTATCACTGTAACCCCCTCCAGCCCCTACACCCCCTCCCTATCTCTGTAACCCCCTCCAGCCCTTACACCTGTTCCCTATCTCTGTAACCCCCTCCAGCCCCTACACCCCCTCCCTATCTCTGTAATCCCCTCCAGCCCCTACACCCCCTCCCTATCTCTGTAACCCCCTCCAGCCCTTACACCTGTTCCCTATCTCTGTAACCCCCTCCAGCCCCTACACCCCCTCCCTATCTCTGTAATCCCCTCCAGCCCCTACACCCCCTCCCTATCTCTGTAACCCCCTCCAACCCCTAAGTCCCTTCCTATCTCTGTAAACTCCCTCCATCCCTTACACCCCTCCCTATCTGTGTAACTCCCTCCAGCTCCTACAGCCCCTCCCTATCTCTGTAACCCCCTCCAGCCCCTACACCCCCTCCCTATCTCTGTAACCCCCTCCAGCCCCTACACCCCCTCCAGCCCCTCCCTATCTCTGTAACCCCCTCCAGCCCCGACACCCCTCCCTATCTCTGTAACCCCCTCCAGCCCCTACACCCCCTCCCTATCTCTGTAACCTCCCTCCAGCCCCTACACCCCCTCCCTATCTCTATAACCTCCCTCCTGCCCCTACACACCCTCCCTATCTCTGTAACGCCCGTCCAGCCCCTACACCCCCTCCCTATCTCTGTAACCCTCTCCAGCCTTTACACCCCCTCCCTATCTCTGTAACCCCCTCCAGCCTCTACACCCCCTCCCTATCTCTGTAACCCTCTCCAGCCCCTACATCCCCTCCCTATCTCTGTAACCCCCTCCAGCCCCTACACCCCCTCCCTATCTCGGTAACCCCCTCCAGCCTCTACACCCCCTCCCTATCTCTGTAACCCTCTCCAGCCCGTGCACCCCCTCCCTATCTCTGTAACCCCCCTTCAGCCCCTACACCCCCTCCCTATCTCTGTCACCCCCTCCAGCCCCTACACCCCCTCCCTATCTCTGTAACCTCCTCCAGCCCCTATACCCCCTCCCTATCTCTGTAAGCTCCCTCCAGCCCCTACACCCCCTCCCTATCTCTGTAACCTCCTCCAGCCCCTACACCCCTCCCTATCTCTGTAACGACCTCTAGCACCTACATCCCCTCCCTATCTCTGTAACCCCCTCCAGCCCTTACACCCCCTCCCTATCTCTGTCACCCCCTCCAGCCCCTACATCCCCGCCCTATCTCTGTAATCCCCTCCAGCCCCTACACCCCCTCCCTATCTCTGTAACCCCCTCCTGCCCTTACACCTGTTCCCTATCTCTGTAACCCCCTCCAGCCCCTACACCCCCTCCCTATCACTGTAACTCCCTCCAGCCCCTACACCCCCTCCCTATCTCTGTAACCCCCTCCAGTCCCTACACCCCCTCCCTATCACTGTAACCCCCTCCAGCCCCTACACCCCCTCCCTATCTCTGTAACCCCCTCCTGCCCTTACACCTGTTCCCTATCTCTGTAACCCCCTCCAGCCCCTACACCCCCTCCCTATCTCTGTAACCCCCTCCAGCCCCTACACCCCCTCCCTATCTCTGTAACCCCCTCCAGCCCCTACACCCCCTCCCTATCTCTGTAATCCACTCCAGCCCCTGCACCCCTCCCTATCACTGTAACCCCCTCCAGCCCCTACACCCCCTCCCTATCACTGTAACCCCCTCCAGCCCCTACACCCCCTCCCTATCTCTGTAACCCCCTCCAGCCCTTACACCTGTTCCCTATCTCTGTAACCCCCTCCAGCCCCTACACCCCCTCCCTATCTCTGTAATCCCCTCCAGCCCCTACACCCCCTCCCTATCTCTGTAACCCCCTCCAGCCCTTACACCTGTTCCCTATCTCTGTAACCCCCTCCAGCCCCTACACCCCCTCCCTATCTCTGTAATCCCCTCCAGCCCCTACACCCCCTCCCTATCTCTGTAACCCCCTCCAACCCCTAAGTCCCTTCCTATCTCTGTAAACTCCCTCCATCCCTTACACCCCTCCCTATCTGTGTAACTCCCTCCAGCTCCTACAGCCCCTCCCTATCTCTGTAACCCCCTCCAGCCCCTACACCCCCTCCCTATCTCTGTAACCCCCTCCAGCCCCTACACCCCCTCCCTATCTCTGTCACCCCATCCAGCCCCTACACCCCCTCCCTATCTCTGTAACCCACTCCAGCCCCTACACCCCCTCCCTATCTCTGTAACCCCCTCCAGCCCCTACACCCCCTCCCTATCACTGTAACCCCCTCCAGCCCCTACACCCCCTCCCTATCTCTGTAACCCCCTCCAGCCCCTACACCCCCTCCCTATCTCTGTAACCCCCTCCAGCCCCTACACCCCCTCCCTATCTCTGTAACCCCCTCCATCCCGTACACCCCCTCTCTTTCTCTGTAACCTCCTCCAGCCCCTACACCCCCTCCCTGTCTCTGTAACCCCCTCCAGACCCTACACCCCCTCCCTATCTCTGTCACCCCCTCCAGCCCCTACACCCCCTCCCTATCTCTGTAACCCCCTCCAGCCGCTACACCCCCTCCCTATCTCTGTAACCCCCTCCAGACCCTACACCCCCTCCCTATCTCTGTCACCCCCTCCAGCCCCTACACCCCCTCCCTATCTCTGTAACCCCCTCCAGCCCCTACACCCCCTCCCTATCTCTGTAACCCCCTCCAGCCCCTACACCCCCTCCATATCTCTGTAACCTCCTGCAACCCCTACACCCCCTCCCTATCTCTGTAAGCTCCCTCCAGCCCCTACACCCCCTCCCTATCTCTGTAAGCTCCCTCCAGCCCCTACACACCCTCCCTATCTCTGTCACCCCCTCCAGCCCCTACACTCCCTCCCTATCTCTGTAACCCCCTCCAGCCGCTACACCCCCTCCCTATCTCTGTAACCCCCTCCAGCCCCTACACCCCCTCCCTATCTCTGTAACCCCCTCCAGCCCCTACACCCCCTCCCTATCTCTGTAACCCCCTCCAGCCCCTACACCCCCTCCCTATCTCTGTAACCCCCTCCAGCCCCTACACCCCCTCCCTATCTCTGTAACCCCCTCCAGCCCCTACACCCCCTCCCTATCTCTGTCACCCCCTCCAGCCCCTACACTCCCTCCCTATCTCTGTAACCCCCTCCAGCCGCTACACCCCCTCCCTATCTCTGTAACCCCCTCCAGCCCCTACACCCCCTCCCTATCTCTGTAACCCCCTCCAGCCCCTACACCCCCTCCCTATCTCTGTAACCCCCTCCAGCCGCTACACCCCCTCCCTATCTCTGTAACCTCCTCCAGCCCCTACACCCCCTCCCTATCTCTGTAACCCCCTCCAGCCCCTACACCCCCTCCCTATCTCTGTAACCCCCTCCAGCCCCTACACCCCCTCCCTATCTCTGTAACCCCCTCCAGCCCCTACACCCCCTCCCTATCTCTGTAACCCCCTCCAGCCCCTACACCCCCTCCCTACCTCTGTAACCCCATCCAGCCCCTACACCCCTCCCTATCTCTGTAACCCCCTCCAGCCACTACACCCCCTCCCTATCTCTGTAACCCCCTCCAGCACCTACACCCCCTCCCTATCTCTGTAACCCCCTCCAGCCCCTACACCCCCTCCCTATCTCTGTAACCCCCTCCAGCCCCTACACCCCCTCCCTATCTCTGTAACCCCCTCCAGCTCCGACACCCCCTCCCTATCTCTGTAACCCCCTCCAACCCCTACACCCCCTCCCTATCTCTGTAAACCCCTCCTGCCCCTACACCCCCTCCCTAGCTCTGTAACCCCCTCCAGCGCCTACACCCCCTCCCTATCTCTGTAATCCCCTCCAGCCCCTACACCCCCTCCCTATCTCTGTAATCCCCCTCCAGCCCCTACACCCCCTCCCTATCTCGGTCACCCCCTCCAGCCCCTAAACCCCCCCCCCCCCACTGTAACCCCCTCCAGCCCCTCCCTATCTCTGTAACCCCCTCCAGCCCCGACACCCCTCCCTATCTCTGTAACCCCCTCCAGCCCCTGCACCCCCTCCCTATCTCTGTAACCCCCTCCAGCCCCTACACCCCCTCCCTAGCTCTGTAACTCCCTCCAGCCCCTACACCCCCTCCCTATCTCTGTAACCTCCCTCCAGCCCCTACACCCCCTCCCTATCTCTATAACCTCCCTCCAGCCCCTACACCCCCTCCCTATCTCTGTAACCTCCTCTAGCACCTACACCCCCTCCCTATCTCTGTAACCCCCTCCAGCCCCTACACCCCCTCCCGATCCCTGTAACCTCCTCCAGCCCCTACACCCCCTCCCTCTCTCTGGAACCTCCCTCCTGCCCCTACACGCCATCCCTATCTCTTTAACCCCCTCCAGCCCTTACACCCCCTCCCTATCTCTGTAACCCCCTCCAGCCCCTACACCCCCTCCCTATCTCTGTAACCCCGTCCAGCCCCTACACCCCCTCCCTATCTCTGTAACCCCCTCCAGCCCCTACACCCCCTCCCTATCTCTGTAAACCCCTCCCGCCCCTACACCCCCTCCCTATCTCTGTAACCCCCTCCAGCCCCTACACCCCCTCCCTATCTCTGTAACCCCGTCCAGCCCCTACACCCCCTCCCTATCTCTGTAACCCCGTCCAGCCCCTACACCCCCTCCCTATCTCTGTAACCCCCTCCAGCCCCTACACCCCTCCCTATCTCTGTAACCCCCTCCAGCCCTTACACCCCCTCCCTATCTCTGTCACCACCTCAAGCCCCTCCCTATCTCTGTAACCCCCTCCAGCCCCTACACCCCCTCCCGATCCCTGTAACCTCCTCCAGCCCCTACACCCCCTCCCTCCCTCTGGAACCTCCCTCCTGCCCCTACACGCCATCCCTATCTCTGTCACCCCCTCCAGCCCCTACACCCCCTCCCTATCTCTGTAACCCCCTCCAGCCGCTACACCCCCTCCCTATCTCTGTAACCCCCTCCAGACTCTACACCCCCTCCCTATCTCTGTCACCCCCTCCAGCCCCTACACCCCCTCCCTATCTCTGTAACCCCCTCCAGCCCCTACACCCCCTCCCTATCTCTGTAACCCCCTCCAGCCCCTACACCCCCTCCATATCTCTGTAACCTCCTCCAACCCCTACACCCCCTCCCTATCTCTGTAAGCTCCCTCCAGCCCCTACACCCCCTCCCTATCTCTGTAAGCTCCCTCCAGCCCCTACACCCCCTCCCTATCTCTGTCACCCCCTCCAGCCCCTACACTCCCTCCCTATCTCTGTAACCCCCTCCAGCCGCTACACCCCCTCCCTATCTCTGTAACCCCCTCCAGCCCCTACACCCCCTCCCTATCTCTGTAACCCCCTCCAGCCCCTACACCCCCTCCCTATCTCTGTAACCCCCTCCAGCCCCTACACCCCCTCCCTATCTCTGTAACCCCCTCCCGACCCTACACCCCCTCCCTATCTCTGTAACCTCCTCCAGCCCCTACACCCCCTCCCTATCTCTGTAACCCCCTCCAGCCCCTACACCCCCTCCCTATCTCTGTAACCCCCTCCAGCCCCTACACCCCCTCCCTATCTCTGTAACCCCCTCCAGCCCCTACACCCCCTCCCTATCTCTGTAACCCCCTCCAGCCCCTACACCCCCTCCCTACCTCTGTAACCCCCTCCAGCCCCTACACCCCTCCCTATCTCTGTAACCCCCTCCAGCCCCTACACCCCCTCCCTATCTCTGTAACCCCCTCCAGCTCCTACACCCCCTCCCTATCTCTGTAACCCCCTCCAGCCCCTACACCCCCTCCCTATCTCTGTAACCCCCTCCAGCCCCTGCACCCCCTCCCTATCTCTGTAACCCTCTCCAGCTCCGACACCCCCTCCCTATCTCTGTAACCCCCTCCAACCCCTACACCCCCTCCCTATCTCTGTAACCCCCTCCAGCCCCTACACCCCCTCCCTAGCTCTGTAACACCCTCCAGCGCCTACACCCCCTCCCTATCTCTGTAATCCCCTCCAGCCCCTACACCCCCTCCCTATCTCTGTAATCCCCCTCCAGCCCCTACACCCCCTCCCTATCTCGGTCACCCCCTCCAGCCCCTAAACCCCCCCCCCCACTGTAACCCCCTCCAGCCCCTCCCTATCTCTGTAACCCCCTCCAGCCCCGACACCCCTCCCTATCTCTGTAACCCCCTCCAGCCCCTACACCCCCTCCCTATCTCTGTAACCCCCTCCAGCCCCTACACCCCCTCCCTAGCTCTGTAACTCCCTCCAGCCCCTACACCCCCTCCCTATCTCTGTAACCTCCCTCCAGCCCCTACACCCCCTCCCTATCTCTGTAACCCCCTCCAGCCCCTACACCCCCTCCCTAGCTCTGTAACTCCCTCCAGCCCCTACACCCCCTCCCTATCTCTGTAACCTCCCTCCAGCCCCTACACCCCCTCCCTATCTCTGTAACCCCCTCCAGCCCCTACACCCCCTCCCGATCCCTGTAACCTCCTCCAGCCCCTACACCCCCTCCCTCTCTCTGGAACCTCCCTCCTGCCCCTACACGCCATCCCTATCTCTTTAACCCCCTCCAGCCCTTACACCCCCTCCCTATCTCTGTAACCCCCTCCAGCCCCTACACCCCCTCCCTATCTCTGTAACCCCATCCAGCCCCTACACCCCCTCCCTATCTCTGTAACCCCCTCCAGCCCCTACACCCCCTCCCTATCTCTGTAACCCCCTCCCGCCCCTACACCCCCTCCCTATCTCTGTAACCCCCTCCAGCCCCTACACCCCCTCCCTATCTCTGTAACCCCGTCCAGCCCCTACACCCCCTCCCTATCTCTGTAACCCCCTCCAGCCACTACACCCCCTCCCTATCTCTGTAACCCCCTCCAGCCCCTACACCCCCTCCCTATCTCTGTAACCCCCTCCAGCCACTACACCCCCTCCCTATCTCTGTAACCCCCTCCAGCCCCTACACCCCCTCCCTATCTCTGTAACCCCGTCCCGCCCCTACACCCCCTCCCTATCTCTGTAACCCCGTCCCGCCCTTACAACTTTCCCTATCTCTGTAATCCCCTCCAGCTGCTACACCCCCTCTCTATCTCAGTATCTCCCTCCAGCCCCTTACACCCTCTCCCTATCTCTGTAACCCCCTCCAGCCTCTACACCCCCTCCCTATCTCTGTAACCCCCTCCAGCCCCTACACCCCCTCCCTATCTCTGTAACCCCCTCCAGCCTCTACACCCCCTCCCTATCTCTGTAATCCCCTCCAGCCCCTACACTCCCCTCCCTATCTCTGTAACTCTCTCCAGCCCCTACACCCCCTCCCTATCTCTGTAACCTACCTCCAGCCCCTACACCCCCTCCCTATCTCTGTAACTCCCCTCCAGCCCCTACACCCCCTCCCTATCTCTGCAACCCCCTCCAGCCCCTACACCCCCTCCCTATCTCTGTAACCTCCCTCCAGCCCCTACACCCCCTCCCTATCCCTGTAACCTCGTCCAGCCCCTACACCCCTCCCTCTATCTGTAACCTCCCTCCAGCCCCTACACCCCCTCCCTATCTCTGTAATCCCCTCCAGCCCCTACACCCCTCCCTATCTCTGTCACCCCCTCCAGCCCCTACACCCTCTCCCTCTCTCTGTAATCCCCTCCAGCCCTTACACCCCTCCCTATCTCTGTAACCCCCTCCAGCCCTTACACCCCCTCCCTATCTCTGTAACTCTCCTCCAGCCCCTACACCCCCTCCCTATCTCTGTAACCTCCCTCCAGCCCATACACCCCTTCCCTATCTCTGTATACAACTCCAGCCCCTACACCCCCTCCCTATCTCTGTAACCCCCTGCAGCCCCTACACCCCCTCCCTATCTCTGTAACCTCCTCCAGCCCCTACATCCCCTCCCTATCTCTGTAACCCCCTCCAGCCCCTACACCCGCTCCCTATCTCTGTAACCCCCTCCAGCCCCTACACCCCCTCCCTATCTCTGTAACCCCCTCCAGCCCCTACACCCCCTCCCTATCTCTGTAACCTCCTCCAGCCCCTACACCCGCTCCCTATCTCTGTAACCCCCTCCAGCCCCTACACCCCCTCCCTATCTCTGTAACCCCCTCCAGCCCCTACACCCCTCTCTATCTCTGTAACCTCCTCTCGCACCTACCCCCCCATCCCTGTCTCTGTAACCCCCTCCAGCCCCTACACCCTCTCCCTGTCTCTGTAACCCCCTCCAGTCCTTACATCCCCTCCCTATCTCCATAAAGTCTGAACCCTTCCTATCCATATACCCATCCAGATGCCTCTTAAATGCTGTAATTGTACCAGCCCCCACCACATCCTCTGGCAGCTCATTCCACACACGTACCACCCTCTGGGTGAAAAAGTTGCCCCTTAGGTCCCTTTTATATCTTTCCCCTCTCACCCTAAACCTATGCCCCTCTAGTTCTGGACTCCCCCACCCCAGGAAAAAGACTTTGCCTATTTACCCTATCCATGCCCCTCATGATTTTGTAAACCTCTATAAGGTCACCCCTCAGCCTCCGACGCTCCAGGGAAAACAGCCCCAGCCTGTTCAGCCTCTCCCTGTAGCTCAGACCCTCCAACCCTGGCAACATCCTTGTAAATCTTTTCTGAACCCTTTCAAGTTTCACAACATCTTTCCAATAGGAAGGAGACCAGAATTGCACGCAATATTCCAACAGTGGCCTAACCAATGTCCTGTACAGCCGCAACATGACCTCCCAACTCCTGTACTCAATACTCTGACCAATAAAGGAAAGCATACCAAACACCTTCACTATCCTATCTACCTGGGACAAATGGTGGACAGAGAGAGATTCCTGGCTCTGAGAGCTGAGGATTAGTTTTCAGTGCTGGAGCTGATTTCCTGGAGCAGCAATCACAGTGTTTAATCAGTATTTACTTTTAAAAAAAAAAATCAAACGCAACAATACTTTAACCGGGAGGATAGGGAGTGAGCAGACATTTTGGAAGAGTCCACATTGGGAGATCAGAGTTCATTCAGGTGAGTCAACCTTATAGGGGTTTACAAAATCATGCGGGGCATGGATAGGATAAATAGACAAAGTCTTTTCCCCTGGGGTGGGGGTGTCCAGAACTAGAGGGGCATAGGTTTAGGGGGAGAGGGGAAAGATATAAAAGGGACCTAAGGGGCAACTTTTTCACCCAGAGGGTGGTACGTGTATGGAATGAGCTGCCAGAGGATGTGGTGGAGGCCGGTACAATTACAGCATTTAAGAGGCATCTGGATGGGTATATGAATAGGAAGGGTTTGGAGGGATATGGGCCGGGTGCTGGCAGGTGGGACTAGATTGGGTTGGGATATCTGGTCGGCATGGACGGGTTGGGCCGAAGGGTCTGCTTCCGTGCTGTACGTCTCTGTGACTCTGTGACTCCTGCCCACACCCACCCCGTTCCAGTCTGAACCCATCATCCTGATGGTGTGGGGACCTGACTCACACCCAGTATCCCATGTGTGGGTGAACTGGGGTGTTTTGCAAACATTCGATCCCGTTCCTGCCGAGATTTCTTCGTGTGTGTGAGAGACAGTGACCTTATTTTTTTCTCTCTCTCTCTCTGCATTTCTCTCGCTCTTGTCTTTCAGGGACTGCCCCGTTGAGCTCAGGACCGTTTCCCATCTCGGTTTTGAGCTGCGGAGGAATTTTCTTCCTCTTGTTAGCTGCTGGCATTATCTACTGGACACATCGGAGCAGGAGTGGGAACTGGATGAACAGAGTGGCCGGTGAGGGAGGGAGGGATTCTTCACGTCATTACACCAACCGCCAGCAGCCTGCCCAACTCAATCACTCTCTCTCCTTCAGCTTCTCACTCTCACACTCTCCATCTCCCCATCGTTCCCTTTCAATCCCTCTCTCTCCTACACTCCCTGACTTTCCATTTCCCTCTCACTCTCTCTTTCCCTCTCCCTTTCCCTCACTCCCGCTATAGCCCACTGTCAGTCTTTCCCTCTCTCCCTCTGTCTCTCCCTCTCTCTCTCCCTTTCCCTCACTCCCTCTATCGCCCACTGTCAGTCTTTCCCTCTCTCCCTCTGTCTCTCCCTCTCTCTCCCTTTCCCTCACTCCCTCTATCGCCACTGTCAGTCTTTCCCTCTCTCCCTCTGTCTCTCCCTCTCTCTCCCTTTCCCTCACTCCCTCTATCACCCACTGTCAGTCTTTCCCTCTCTCCCTCTGTCTCTCCCTCTCTCTCTTTCCCTCACTCCCTCTATCGCCCACTGTCAGTCTTTCCCTCTCTCCCTCTGTCTCTCCCTCTCTCTCTCTTTCCCTCACTCCCTCTATCGCCCACTGTCAGTCTTTCCCTCTCTCCCTCTGTCTCTCCCTCTCTCTCTTTCCCTCACTCCCTCTATCGCCCACTGTCAGTCTTTCCCTCTCTCCCTCTGTCTCTCCCTCTCTCTCTCTTTCCCTCACTCCCTCTATCGCCCACTGTCAGTCTTTCCCTCTCTCCCTCTGTCTCTCCCTCTCTCTCCTTTTCCCTCACTCCCTCTATCGCCCACTGTCAGTCTTTCCCTCTCTCCCTCTGTCTCTCCCTCTCTCTCCTTTTCCCTCACTCCCTCTATCGCCCACTGTCAGTCTTTCCCTCTCTCCCTCTGTCTCTCCCTCTCTCTCCTTTTCCCTCACTCCCTCTATCGCCCACTGTCAGTCTTTCCCTCTCTCCCTTTGTCGCTCCCTCTCTCTCTCTTTCCCTCACTCCCTCTATCGCCCACTGTCAGTCTTTCCCTCTCTCCCTCTCACTCTCTTTCTGTCTCTCTCTCTCCCACCCTCCCTTTCTCTCCCTCTCACTGTCTCTAACCCTCCGTCTCCCTCACTCTCTCCGTCTCTCACACCCTGTTGTTAGTCTTTTTGCTCCTTACTTGCTCTCTCTCGCTCTCCCTTTCCCTCACTCTTCCAACCTCCATCTCTCTCTTGCCTTCTGTCAGATTTCCTCTCTCTCTCTCTGTCTCTCCCTCTCTCTCTCTCTCTCTCTGTCTCTCTCTGTCTCTCCCTCTCTCTCTCTCTCTCTCTCACTCTGTCTGTCATTGTCTGTTTATTTTTGAGATGAAGCTGTCTCTGTCAAACTGTCTCCATCTCTCACTCTCTCATTGTATTTTGTAAGCAGAACTTATACACTTAATGGTAAGGTCCGAGGGAGTGTTGCTGAACAAAGAGACCTTGGAGTGCAGGTTCATAGCTCCTTGAAAGTGGAGTCGCAGGCAGATAGGATAGTGAAGGCGGCGTTTGGTATGCTTTCCTTTATTGGTCAGAGTATTGAGTACAGGAGTTGGGAGGTCATGTTGCGGCTGTACAGGACATTGGTTAGGCCACTGTTGGAATATTGTGTGCAATTCTGGTCTCCTTCCTATCGGAAAGATGTTGGGAAACTTGACAGGGTTCAGAAAAGATTTACAAGGATGTTGCCAGGGTTGGAGGGTCTGAGCTCATGGGAGAGACTGAACAGGCTGGGGCCGTTTTCCCTGGAGCGTCGGAGGCTGAGGGGTGACCTTATAGAGGTTTATAAAATCATGAGGGGCTTGGATAGGGTAAATAGGCAAAGTATTTTCCCCTGGGGTGGGGGAGTCCAGAACTAGAGGGGCATAGGTTTAGGGTGAGAGGGGAAAGATATAAAAGGGACCTAAGGGGCAACGTTTTCACCCAGAGGGTGGTACGTGTATGGAATGAGCTGCCAGAGGATGTGGTGGAGGCTGGTACAATTACAGCATTTAAGAGGCATTTGGATGGGTATATGAAGAGGAAGGGTTTGGAGGGATATGGGCCGGGTGCTGGCAGGTGGGACTAGATTGGGTTGGGATATCTGGTCGGCATGGACGGGTTGGGCCGAAGGGTCTGTTTCTGTGCTGTACATCTTTGTGACCCTTTGTCGTTCTCCGTCTCCTTCTCCATCTCACTCCCCCTCACTCTGTCTCTCCCTTCTTGCGCTGTCTCCATCATCTCTGCCTCTCACTCATCGTTTCCGACTGTATCTCTGTTTTTTACTCTTGACCTGTCTCTCACATTCTCTCCCTATCTCACTTTCTGAGAGAATTAGACGGGAACTCGCAGGGGGCTGGTGTTCCCATGTACCTGCTGCCCCTTGTCCTTCTGGATGGAAGTGGCCGTGGGGTTTGGAAGGTGCTGCCTGAGGGTCTTTGGGGAATTTCTGCAGGGCATCTTGTAGATGGTCCACACCGCTGCTACTGAGCGTCGGTGGGTGGGGGGGAGGGAGGGAGGGGGTGTTTGTGGGTGCGGGGCCAATCCCCCGGTGGGGGGGGGGGGCTGCTTTTTCCCTGGATGGGGTCGAGCTCCTTGAGTGTTAGATTAGATTAGATTACGTTACAGTGTGGAAGCAGGCCCTTCGGCCCAACAAGTCCACACCGACCCGCCGAAGCGTAACCCACCCATACCCCTACATTTACCCCTTACCTAACACTACGGGCAATTTAGCATGGCCAATTCACCTGACCTGCACATCTTTGGACTGTGGGAGGAAACCGGAGCCCCCGGAGGAAACCCACGCAGACACGGGGAGAACGTGCAAACTCCACACAGTTGCCTGATGCGGGAATTGAACCCAGGTCTCTGGCGCTGCGAGGCAGCAGTGCTAACCACTGTGCCACCGTGCCGCCCACTGTGCCACCGTGCCGCCCAGCAGTGCTAACCACTGTGCCACTGTGTTGTTGGAGCTGCCCCCATCCAGGGGCAAGTGGGGAGGATTCCCTCACATTGTGTTTCAGAATGACAATTTGGGAGACAATTCAGAAAGAGTGAGCTGTCAAGGATTGCCATCCACCCTCACACACCAGATGGGCATCAGGTGAGGACAATGCCATGTCTTCATATTCATTCATGGAGGTCTGTCCCGTCCCCTTGGCAAGTCCCCTCCAGCAACACATCATCCTGTTTCTTTACACCAGAAAGCGAGATAGAGATAGAGAGAGAGAGAGACGGAGAGACAGGGATGGAGATAGAGGGAGAGAGGGAGGGAGAGATACATATATGCAGAAAGAGAGAGGGACAGAGAGACAGAGATGGAGAGAGACAGGGAGGGACGGAGAGATACAGAGAGGGAAAGAGGCAGAGAGAAAGATAGAGAGACAAGAGATGGAGAGGAAGACAGACAGAGAGATCCAGAGAGTGAGAGAGAGACAGAGAGAGAGAGAGATACAGAAAGAGAGAGAGAGAGAGAGAGAGATACGTAGAGAGAGAGAGATAGGGACAGAGAGTTGGAGATAGAGAGAGAGGGACAGAGAGAGAGACAAAGAGATGGAGAGAGAGAGAGACAGAGAGTGAGTGAGAGAGAGAGAGAGAGAGAGAGAGACAGAGATGGAGAGAGACAGAGGGAAAGAGAGATACAGAGAGAACGATAGAAAGCCAGAGATGGAGAGGGAGAGAGACAGAGACAGAGAGATCTAGAGAGAGCGAGAGAGAGATAGAGAGAGGGGAAGAGAGAGAGGGAGATGGAGGGAGTGAGGGAGGGAGAGATAGAGAGAAAGACAGAGGCAGAGAGAGAGCGATAGAGAGAGGCAAAGAGAGAGATGGACAGAGAGAGATGGAGAGAAAGAGGAAGGGAGAGGTAGTGAGAGAGAGAGAGATAGCGATGGGGAGAGATACAGAGAGAGAGAGAAACTGAGACAGAGAGGGAGGCAGAGAGGAGAGAGAAAGAGAGAGACAGAGACTGACAGAAATACAGAGAGGGAGGGAGACAGGGAGAGAGTGAGGAGGAGGAGAGAGACAGAGAGAGATAAAGGGAGAGAGAAAAACAGAGAAACAGATAGAAACAGACAGAACGAGTGAGAGAAAGAGAGGGAGACAGACAGAAGGAAAGTGAGAAGGAGAGAGAGAGATATAGAGACAGAGAGAGAAAGGGACTGAGAGACAGAGAGAGAGAGGGGGGGAGAGAGAGAGTTGGAGATAGAGACAGAGAGGTACCTGATGGCACCATCAGCTCTCTGCGTCGATATCACAGAGGATGGGTAAGTGGACACAGACAGGAATCCGGTTGAAATCTGATCGTTCCCCTTGATCTGACAGAGTCGGTGAGCAGTCCGAGCAAGAGCGTAGCAGGACGGTTCACAGAGAGCAAAGGTCCCAGTCCACAGGTGAGTGTGGGAGTGACCCTGTGTGTGATCGTGTGCAAGGGAATGTGGTCTTAGTTTCATCTGTTCTGGGTCTCACTGGCTGGGCCCAGTATTCCTTGCCCTGTCCCTAGTTGCCCCCCCCCCCCTTGAGAAGGTGGGGGTGAGCTCCCTTCTTAACCTGCTGCAGTCCATACTTGGGCCTCACCTACTTTCTGGGATAGAGAATTCCGTCGGCTTCCCCCTCTGTGGATGAAGACACGTCTCCCCATCTCAGTCCAAAATGGCCGACCCTGTCCCCTTAGCCTGTGATTCCCCCCTCGTTCTGGGTTCCCCACGAACAAACTTCCTGTGTTGAGTCCTGTTGGGATTTTTATGAGATCTCCCTCCCCCCACCTCCATCCCCGTCTTCGAAAGCCCCAGCGAATCTAATCCTAAACGATCCCGTCTCTCAGTCCGTCCATCCCAGGATTCAGTCTGGGAAACCATCGCTGCTCTCCCTCCATCTCCAGCACATCCTTCCTCAGATACGGAGACCCCCCCCCACTCAACAAACTGCACACACAGTCTCTCCCCAAGACCCTCCCCCCCCCCCCCCCCCGTCCAACTGCAGCCAGACATCCCTGCTCCTGTCGTCCAATCCTCTCGCCCAGGAGGCCAAGGTAACATTTCCCCTTCGTCACGGCCTGCTGCCCCCTGCAGCGCCTGGATCTCCCAGTTTCCCAAACTATTCCGGCCACAATCCGCCTTCCTGTGTCGGCTCCTGAAGTGGATCACCTCACATTCGCCCGCAGTGCATGGGCCAGGCATCTGCTCACTCACCCGGCCTGTTCCAATCACGCTGTAACATCTCCGCGTCCTCCCCCCCCCCCACCCACCCCCTCACAGCTCACCCTCCCGCCCAGCTTCCGCACATTTGGAGAGGTCACATTCAGCTTCCTCATTGAACGTGTAGCTCAGGAATCCCAGCACGGATCCCTCCCGTATCCCACAAGTCACTGGCTGCCGTTCGGATAAAGCCCCCCGTCTGTTCCTGCTTGGTGTACCCAGTCAGTTCTCTCTCTCCACCTCAGTACAGTACTCCCGGGCCCAGCACGTGGGAATCGTCTGGGACCTGATCTAACCCCTTCTGAACGTCTGGATCAACTACACCACTGGCTGCAAGCTACCCTGAACCTTCAGAAATCTCAGTTTCCGTCCCAGTGTGGGACATAGAACACAGAACAATCCAGCGCAGAACAGGCCCTTCGGCCCTCGATGTTGTGCCGACCTGTGAACTATTCTCAGCCCATTCCCCCTACACTTTCCCAAAATCAACCGCGTGCTTATCCGTGGATTAAATCTCCCTAATGCGGCTGAGTTGACTACATTAGCAGGTAGGATATTCCACGCCCTTACCACTCTCTGAGTAGAGAACCCTGCCTCTGACATCTGTCTTAAATCTATCACCCCCTCAGTTTGTAGTTATGCCCCCCCCCCCCCCCACCGTACAAGCTGACGTCACCATCCTAGGAAAAAGACAGTCACTGTTGACCCTATCTCATCCTCTGATCATCTTGTATGTCTCTATCAAATCCCCCTCTTAGCCGCCTTCTTTCCAATGAGAACAGACCCAAGTCTCTCAGCCTTTCCTCGTAAGACCTTCCCTCCAGACCAGGCAACATCCTGGGAAATCTCCTCTGCACCTTTTCCAATGTTACACATCCTTCCTGAACTGGACACGATATTCCAAGTGCGGCCGCACCAGCGTTTTGTATCGTTGCAGCGTGATATTGCGGCTCCGGAACTCAATCCCTCTCCCAACGAAACCTAACACACCGTATACCTTCTTAACAGCACTATCCACCTGGGTGGCAAATTTCAGGGATCTATGTACATGGACTCCAAGATCCCTCTGCACATCCACACTACCAAGAGTCTTTCCACTGACCCAGTACCCTGCCTTCCTGTTAGTCTTCCCAAAGTGCACCACCTCACATTTAGCTGCATTGAACTCCATTTGCCACCTCTCAGCCCAATCCTGCAGTTTATCCAAGTTCCCCCCTGCAACCTGCAACAGCCACCATTCCACCGACTTCAGCATCGTGAGAAGTGGAACACTACAGCGCAGGAACGGGGCCCTTCAGCCCACGAGGCGGCCTCACATCTGGTTTTAAAGTGAGAGGACGTTGGGGTCTATCGCCCACCTTCTTCAAACATTTTGAAAGGGGGGGGTCTGCTCCGAACCAGGACGTCCTTGACCAACCGCCAAGCTACAAACGCCAAAATGTCAGCCAGAAACTCGGGCCAGAGAGAGCCGACTGAAACAAATACCGATCGTAAGGCGTTCCACCACCACCACCACCAAACAATGCCTTGTTGGTGAATTAATGCCTCCTGTCATGCATCTCTTTCAACAAACCACACATTGAACACAGGCTGGACAGCTCAGGAACAGGCCCTTTGGCCCACATTAAACCAATCCCCTCTGCCTGCTCCATATCCCGACCCCTCCATCCCTCGCACGTGCATCTATTTGTCTTACAACCCCTTAAACACCCCGATTATACACGTCCCCACCACCCCCTGGCAGCATGTTCCCATCACTCTCTGAGGAAAAAAAAAATCGCCCCTCACATCTCCCTTGAAGTTGCCGCCCCCACCTTAAATGCACTGCCAACGAGATTAGATAACACCCCGGTTTCTTAAAGGGACATCTCTCCTAAAGTGATAGCGCCAAAAAAGCAGAATCCCCAGACGGTGTCAGAAATGGCCCTTCGGCCCAACACGTCCTCACCAATCCAGTGAAGAGGAGCCCCCCGAAACCCACTCTCCATTGCTCTGCATTTATCCCTGGTTAATGAACCTAACCTACACATCCCTGAAAACTATGGGGTAATTTAGCATGGCCAATCCACCCTAACCTACACATCACTGAGCACTATGGGTAATTTAGCATGGCTAATCCACCCTAACCTGCACATCACTGAGCACTATGGGTAATTTAGCATGGCCAATCCACCCTAACCTGCACATCCCTGAACACTATGTGGTAATTTAGCATGGCTAATCCACCCTAACCTGCACATCACTGAGCACTATGGGTAATTTAGCATGGCCAATCCACCCTAACCTGCACATCCCTGAACACTATGTGGTAATTTAGCATGGCTAATCCACCCTAACCTGCACATCACTGAGCACTATGGGTAATTTAGCATGGCCAATCCACCCTAACCTGCACATCCCTGAACACTATGGTAATTTAGCATGGCCAAACCACCCTAACCTGCACATCCCCGAACACTATGGGTAATTTAGCATGGCCAATCCACCCTAACCTGCATATCACTGAGCGCTATGGGTAATTTAGCATGGCCAATCCACCCTAACCTGCACATCCCTGGACACTATGGGGTAAAATAGCATGTCCAATCCACCCTAACCTGTACATCCCTGGACACTATGGGGTAATTTAGCATGGCCAATCCACCCTAACCTGCACATCCCTGAACACTATGGTAATTTAGCATGGCCAAACCACCCTAACCTGCACATCCCTGAACACTATGGGGTAATTTAGCATGGCCAACCCACCCTAACCGACACATCACTGAACACTATGGGGTAATTCAGCATGGCCAATCCACCCTGACCTGTACATCCCTGGACACTATGGGGTAATTTAGCATGGCCAATCCACCCTAATCTATACATCCCTGAACACTATGGGGTAATTTGGCATGGCCAACCCACCCTAACCGACACATCACTGAACACTATGGGGTAATTTAGCATGGCCAATCCACCCTGACCTACACATCCCTGAACACTATGGGGTATTTAGCATGGCCAATCCAACCTAACCTACACATCCCAGAACACTATGGGTAATTTAGTATGGCCAATCCACCCTAACCTACAAATCTCTGAACACTATGTGTAATTTAGGATGGCCAATCCACCCGAACCTGCACATCCCTGAACACTATGGGGTATTTAGCATGGCCAATCCAACCTAACCTACACATCCCAGAACACTATGGGGTAATTTAGTATGGCCAATCCACCCTAACCTACAAATCTCTGAACACTATGTGTAATTTAGCATGGCCAATCCACCCTAATCTACACATCCCTGAACACTATGGGATAATTTAGCATGGCCAAACCACTCTGACCTACACATCCCTGAACACTATGGGGTAATTTAGCATGGCCAATCCACACTAACCTGCACATCCCTGAACACTATGGGTAATTTAGCATGGCCAATCCACCCAAAACTGCACATCCCTGAACACTGTGGGGTAATTTAGCATGGCCAATCGACCCTAACCTGCACATCCCTGAACACTATGGGGTAATTTAGCATGGCCAATCGACCCTAACCTACACATCCCTGAACACTATGGGTAATTTAGCATGGCCAATCCACCCTAACCTGCACATCCCTGAACACTATGGGTAATTTAGCATGGCCAATCCACCCTAGCCTACACATCACTGAACACTATGGGGTAATTTAGCATGGCCAACCCACCCTAACCCACACATGGCTGAACACTATGGGGTAATTTAGCATGGCCAATCCACCCTAACCTACACATCCCTGAACACTATGGGGTAATTTAGCATGGCCAATCCACCCTAACCTGCACATCCCTGAACACTATGGGTAATTTAGCATGGCCAATCCACCCTAACCTGCACATCCCTGAACACTATGGGGTAATTTAGCATGGCCAAACCACTCTGACCTACACATCCCTGAACACTATGGGGTAATTTAGCATGGCCAATCCACCCTAACCTGCACATCCCTGGACACTATGGGGTAAAATAGCATGTCCAATCCACCCTAACCTGTACATCCCTGGACACTATGGGGTAAAATAGCATGTCCAATCCACCCTAACCTGTACATCCCTGGACACTATGGGGTAATTTAGCATGGCCAATCCACCCTAACCTGCACATCCCTGAACACTATGGGGTAATTTAGCATGGCCAATCCACCCTAACCTGCACATCCCTGAACACTATGGGGTAATTTAGCATGGCCAAACCACTCTGACCTACACATCCCTGAACACTATGGGGTAATTTAGCATGGCCAATCCACACTAACCTGCACATCCCTGAACACTATGGGTAATTTAGCATGGCCAATCCACCCAAAACTGCCCATCCCTGAACACTATGGGGTAATTTAGCATGGCCAATCCACCCTAACCTGCACATCCCTGAATACTATGGGGTAATTTAGCATGGCCAATCCACCCTAACCTACACATCCCTGAACACTATGGGTAATTTAGCATGGCCAATCCACCCTAACCTGCACATCCCTGAACACTATGGGTAATTTAGCATGGCCAACCCACCCTAACCCACACATGGCTGAACACTATGGGGTAATTTAGCATGGCCAATCCACCCTAACCTACACATCCCTGAACACTATGGGGTAATTTGGCATGGCCAATCCACCCTAACCTGCACATCCCTGAACACTATGGGTAATTTAGCATGGCCAATCCACCCTACCTTGCACATCCGTGAACACTATGGTAATTTAGCATGGCCAATCCACCCTAACCTGCACATCCCTGAACACTATGGGGTAATTTAGCATGGCCAATCCACCCTAACCTGCACATCCCTGAACACTATGGGGTAATTTAGCATGGTCAATCCACCCTAACCTGCACATCCCTGAGCACTATGGGTAATTTAGCATGGTCAATCCACCCTAACCTGCACATCCCTGAACACTATGGGTAATTTAGCATGGCCAATCCACGCTAACCTACACATCCCTGAACACTATGGGGTAATTTAGCTTGGCCAATCCACCATAACCTGCACATCCCTGAGCACGATGGGTACTTTAGCATGGCCAATCCACCCTAACCTACACATCCCTGAGCACTATGGGTAATTTAGCATGGCCAATCCACCCTAACCTACACATCCCTGAGCACGATGGGTAATTTAGCATGGCCAATCCACCCTAACCTACACATCCCTGAACACTATGGGTAATTTAACATGGCCAATCCACCCTAACCTGCACATCCCTGAGCACTATGGGTAATTTAGCATGGTCAATCCACCCTAACTAGCACATCCCTGAACACTACGGGGTAATTTAGCATGGCCAATCCACCCTAACCTACACATCCCTGAACACTATGGGGTAATTTAGCCTGGCCAATCCACCCTAACCTGCACATCCCTGAGCACTATGGGGTAATTTAGCATGGCCAATCCACCCTAACCTGCACATCCCTGAACACTATGGGGTAATTTAGCCTGGCCAATCCACCCTAACCTACACATCCCTGAACACTATGGGGTAATTTAGCATGGCCAATCCACCCTAACCTACACATCCCTGAACACTATGGGGTAATTTAGCCTGGCCAATCCACCCTAACCTGCACATCCCTGAGCACTATGGGGTAATTTAGCATGGCCAATCCACCCTAACCTACACATCCCTGAACACTACAGGGTAATTTAGCATGGCCAATCCACCCTAACCTACACATCCCTGAGCACTATGGGTAATTTAGCATGGCCAATCCACCCTAACCTGCACATCCCTGGGCACTATGGGTAATTTAGCATGGCCAATCCACCCTAACCTACACATCCCTGAGCACTATGGGGTAATTTAGCATGGCCAATCCACCTGAACCTGCACATCCCTGAACACTATGGGTAATTTAGCATGGCCAATCCACCCTAACCTGCACATCCCTGGGCACTATGGGTAATTTAGCATGGCCAATCCACCCTAACCTACACATCCCTGAGCACTATGGGGTAATTTAGCATGGCCAATCCACCCTAACCTGCACATCCCTGAACACTATGGGTAATTTAGCATGGCCTATCCACCCTAACCTACACATCCCTGGGCACTATGGGATAATTTAGCATGGCCAATCCACCCTAACCTGCACAACCCTGAACACTGTGGGTAATTTAGCATAGCCAATCCACCCTAACCTACACACCCCTGAACACTATGGGTAATTTAGCATGGCCAATCCACCCTAACCTGCACATCCCTGGGCACTATGGGTAATTTAGCATGGCCAATCCACCCTAACCTACACATCCCTGAGCACTATGGGGTAATTTTGCATGGCCAATCCACCCTAACCTGCACATCCCTGAACACTATGGGTAATTTAGCATGGCCTATCCACCCTAACCTACACATCCCTGGGCACTATGGGGTAATTTTGCATGGCCAATCCACCCTAACCTGCACATCCTTGAACACTATGGGTAATTTAGCATGGCCTATCCACCCTAACCTACACATCCCTGGGCACTATGGGGTAATTTAGCATGGCCAATCCACCCTAACCTACACATCCCTGAACACTATGGGGTAATTTAGCATAGCCAATCCACCCTAACCTACACACCCCTGAACACTATGGGTAATTTAGCATGGCCAATCCACCCTAACCTACACATCCCTGAACACTATGGGGTAATTTAGCATGGCCAATCCACCCTAACCTGCACATCCCTGAACACTATGGGGTAATTTAGCATAGCCAATCCACCCTAACCCGCACATCCCTGAGCACTATGGGTAATTTAGCATGGCCAATCCACCCTAACCTGCATATCCCTGAACACTATGGGGTAATTTAGCATGGCCAATCCACCCTAACCTACACATCCCTGAACACTATGGGGTAATTTAGCATGGCCAATCCACCCTAACCTACACATCCCTGAACTCTATGGGGTAATTTAGCATGGCCAAACCACTCTAACCTGCACATCCCTGAACACTATGGGGTAATTTAGCATGGCCAATCCACCCTAACCTGCACATCCCTGAACACTATGGGGTAATTTAGCATGGCCAATCCACCCTGACCTACACAACCCTGAACACTATGGGGTAATTTAGCATGGCCAATCCACCCTAACCTGCACATCCCTGAACACGATGGGGTAATTTAGCATGGCCACTCCACCCTAACCTACACATCCCTGAACACTATGGGGTAATTTAGCATGGCCAATCCACCCTAACCTGCACATCACTGAACACTATGGGGTAATTTAGCATGGCCAATCCACCCTAACCTACACATCCCTGAACACTATGGGGTAATTTAGCATGGCCAATCCACCCTAACCTACACATCACTGAACATTATGGGTAATTTAGCATGGCCAATCCACCCTCACCTACACATCCCTGAACACTATGGGGTAATTTAGCATGGCCAATCCACCCTAACCTGCACATCCCTGAACACTATGGGTAATTTAGCATGGCCAATCCACCCTAACCTACACATCCCTGAGCACTATGGGTAATTTAGCATGGCCAATCCACCTTCTCTTGCACCATCCAGAATTGCCCACGGTGTGCGGGTGTAGTTAAGAGTCACCCTACATTGCTGTGGGCCTGGACGGATGTGTAGTCCAGACCGGGTTAGGGGTCAGGTTTACTTTCCCTGACGTCCTTGCGCAAACTACAACTGCTGCATCCCAGCGCCAGGGACCTGGGTTCGATCTCACCCTCGGGCGACCGTCTGCACGGAGGAACCTTGTCTCAGATGCTGGTGGGCCCGTGTCCTCCCAGAGACGAGAGCGGCGCAGGTGAGGCTGGATCGGCCACCCCAAACTGCCCCACTGTGTTCACAACAGGAGGGTTAGCCATGAGTACCACTGCGTGGGAGAGGCAGTGTGGGCCGAATGACCTGTTACCGCACAGGGAGCTTTCCAGACGGGGGGTCACTGACAATTTGAGATCGGATTCACAGTCTTCATCAGACATTGTATTCATACACCCTGCGATCACATCACTTTAAATCTCTGCACTTCTCGCTGTTGTGCTGTTGTTCACTGTCGCAGAATAAGTCCTCCCGACCTGCTCCATTCCGCGGAAATGTGATTTTCAGAACGACTGTCAGTGCTGCCCGAACCCCCCGATTAGATTCCAGTCTGTAACTCACTCCCGGGGTATCTGTTATTCTGTATATAACCCACCCTGAACCCCTCGATTAGATTCCAGTCTGTAACTCACTCCCGGATATCTGTTATTCTGTATATAACCCACCCTGAACCCCTCGATTAGATTCCAGTCTGTAACTCACTCCCGGGGTATCTGTTATTCTGTATATAACCCACCCTGAGCCCCTCGATTAGATTCCAGTCTGTAACTCACTCCCGGGGTATCTGTTATTCTGTATATAACCCACCCTGAACCCCTCGATTAGATTCCAGTCTGTAACACACTCCCGGGGTATCTGTTATTCTGTATATAACCCACCCTGAACCCCTCGATTAGATTCCAGTCTGTAACTCACTCCCGGGGTATCTGTTATTCTGTATATAACCCAGCCTGAACCCCTCGATTAGATTCCAGTCTGTAACTCACTCCCGGGGTATCTGTTATTCTGTATATAACCCACCCTGAGCCCCTCGATTAGATTCCAGTCTGTAACTCACTCCCGGGGTATCTGTTATTCTGTATATAACCCACCCTGAACCCCTCGATTAGATTCCAGTCTGTAACACACTCCCGGGGTATCTGTTATTCTGCATATAACCCACCCTGAACCCCTCGATTAGATTCCAGTCTGTAACTCACTCCCGGGGTATCTGTTATTCTGTATATAACCCAGCCTGAACCCCTCGATTAGATTCCAGTCTGTAACTCACTCCCGGTGTATCTGTTATTCTGTATATAACCCACCCCGAAACCCCCGATTAGATTCCAGTCTGTAACTCACTCCCGGGGTATCTGTTATTCTGTATATAACCCACCCTGAACCCCTCGATTAGATTCCAGTCTGTAACTCACTCCCGGGGTATCTGTTATTCTGTATATAACACACCCTGAACCCCTCGATCAGATTCCAGTCTGTAACTCACTCCCAGGGTATCTGTTATCCTGTATATAACCCACCCTGAACCCCTCGATCAGATTCCAGTCTGTAACTCACTCCCGGGGTATCTGTTATTCTGTATATAACCCACCCTGAACCCCACGATTAGATTCCAGTCTGTAAATCACTCCCGGGTATCTGTTATTCTGTATATAACCCACCCTGAACCCCTCGATTAGATTCCAGTCTGTCACTCACTCCCGGGGTATCTGTTATTCTGTATATAACACACCCTGAACCCCTCAATTAGATTCCAGTCTGTAACTCACTCCCGGGTATCTGTTATTCTGTATATAACCCACCCTGAACCCCTCGATTAGATTCCAGTCTGTAACTCCCTCCCGGGTATCTGTTATCCTGTATATAACCCACCCTGAACCCCTCGGTTAGATTCCAGTCTGTAACTCACTCCCGGGGTATCTGTTATTCTGTATATAAACCACCCTGAACCCCCCGATTAGATTCCAGTCTGTAACTCACTCCCGGGTATCTGTTATTCTGTATATAACCCACCCTGAACCCCTCGATTAGATTCCAGTCTGTAACTCACTCCCGGGGTATCTGTTATTCTGTATATAACCCACCCTGAACCCCTCGATTAGATTCCAGTCTGTAACTCACTCCCGGGGTATCTGTTATTCTGTATATAACCCACCCTGAACACTATGGGTAATTTAGCATGGCCAATCCACCCTAACCTGCACATCCCTGAACACTATGGGTAATTTAGCATGGCCAACCCACCCTAACCCACACATGGCTGAACACTATGGGGTAATTTAGCATGGCCAATCCACCCTAACCTACACATCCCTGAACACTATGGGGTAATTTGGCATGGCCAATCCACCCTAACCTGCACATCCCTGAACACTATGGGTAATTTAGCATGGCCAATCCACCCTACCTTGCACATCCGTGAACACTATGGTAATTTAGCATGGCCAATCCACCCTAACCTGCACATCCCTGAACACTATGGGGTAATTTAGCATGGCCAATCCACCCTAACCTGCACATCCCTGAACACTATGGGGTAATTTAGCATGGTCAATCCACCCTAACCTGCACATCCCTGAGCACTATGGGTAATTTAGCATGGTCAATCCACCCTAACCTGCACATCCCTGAACACTATGGGTAATTTAGCATGGCCAATCCACGCTAACCTACACATCCCTGAACACTATGGGGTAATTTAGCTTGGCCAATCCACCATAACCTGCACATCCCTGAGCACGATGGGTACTTTAGCATGGCCAATCCACCCTAACCTACACATCCCTGAGCACTATGGGTAATTTAGCATGGCCAATCCACCCTAACCTACACATCCCTGAGCACGATGGGTAATTTAGCATGGCCAATCCACCCTAACCTACACATCCCTGAACACTATGGGTAATTTAACATGGCCAATCCACCCTAACCTGCACATCCCTGAGCACTATGGGTAATTTAGCATGGTCAATCCACCCTAACTAGCACATCCCTGAACACTACGGGGTAATTTAGCATGGCCAATCCACCCTAACCTACACATCCCTGAACACTATGGGGTAATTTAGCCTGGCCAATCCACCCTAACCTGCACATCCCTGAGCACTATGGGGTAATTTAGCATGGCCAATCCACCCTAACCTGCACATCCCTGAACACTATGGGGTAATTTAGCCTGGCCAATCCACCCTAACCTACACATCCCTGAACACTATGGGGTAATTTAGCATGGCCAATCCACCCTAACCTACACATCCCTGAACACTATGGGGTAATTTAGCCTGGCCAATCCACCCTAACCTGCACATCCCTGAGCACTATGGGGTAATTTAGCATGGCCAATCCACCCTAACCTACACATCCCTGAACACTACAGGGTAATTTAGCATGGCCAATCCACCCTAACCTACACATCCCTGAGCACTATGGGTAATTTAGCATGGCCAATCCACCCTAACCTGCACATCCCTGGGCACTATGGGTAATTTAGCATGGCCAATCCACCCTAACCTACACATCCCTGAGCACTATGGGGTAATTTAGCATGGCCAATCCACCTGAACCTGCACATCCCTGAACACTATGGGTAATTTAGCATGGCCAATCCACCCTAACCTGCACATCCCTGGGCACTATGGGTAATTTAGCATGGCCAATCCACCCTAACCTACACATCCCTGAGCACTATGGGGTAATTTAGCATGGCCAATCCACCCTAACCTGCACATCCCTGAACACTATGGGTAATTTAGCATGGCCTATCCACCCTAACCTACACATCCCTGGGCACTATGGGATAATTTAGCATGGCCAATCCACCCTAACCTGCACAACCCTGAACACTGTGGGTAATTTAGCATAGCCAATCCACCCTAACCTACACACCCCTGAACACTATGGGTAATTTAGCATGGCCAATCCACCCTAACCTGCACATCCCTGGGCACTATGGGTAATTTAGCATGGCCAATCCACCCTAACCTACACATCCCTGAGCACTATGGGGTAATTTTGCATGGCCAATCCACCCTAACCTGCACATCCCTGAACACTATGGGTAATTTAGCATGGCCTATCCACCCTAACCTACACATCCCTGGGCACTATGGGGTAATTTTGCATGGCCAATCCACCCTAACCTGCACATCCTTGAACACTATGGGTAATTTAGCATGGCCTATCCACCCTAACCTACACATCCCTGGGCACTATGGGGTAATTTAGCATGGCCAATCCACCCTAACCTACACATCCCTGAACACTATGGGGTAATTTAGCATAGCCAATCCACCCTAACCTACACACCCCTGAACACTATGGGTAATTTAGCATGGCCAATCCACCCTAACCTACACATCCCTGAACACTATGGGGTAATTTAGCATGGCCAATCCACCCTAACCTGCACATCCCTGAACACTATGGGGTAATTTAGCATAGCCAATCCACCCTAACCCGCACATCCCTGAGCACTATGGGTAATTTAGCATGGCCAATCCACCCTAACCTGCATATCCCTGAACACTATGGGGTAATTTAGCATGGCCAATCCACCCTAACCTACACATCCCTGAACACTATGGGGTAATTTAGCATGGCCAATCCACCCTAACCTACACATCCCTGAACTCTATGGGGTAATTTAGCATGGCCAAACCACTCTAACCTGCACATCCCTGAACACTATGGGGTAATTTAGCATGGCCAATCCACCCTAACCTGCACATCCCTGAACACTATGGGGTAATTTAGCATGGCCAATCCACCCTGACCTACACAACCCTGAACACTATGGGGTAATTTAGCATGGCCAATCCACCCTAACCTGCACATCCCTGAACACGATGGGGTAATTTAGCATGGCCACTCCACCCTAACCTACACATCCCTGAACACTATGGGGTAATTTAGCATGGCCAATCCACCCTAACCTGCACATCACTGAACACTATGGGGTAATTTAGCATGGCCAATCCACCCTAACCTACACATCCCTGAACACTATGGGGTAATTTAGCATGGCCAATCCACCCTAACCTACACATCACTGAACATTATGGGTAATTTAGCATGGCCAATCCACCCTCACCTACACATCCCTGAACACTATGGGGTAATTTAGCATGGCCAATCCACCCTAACCTGCACATCCCTGAACACTATGGGTAATTTAGCATGGCCAATCCACCCTAACCTACACATCCCTGAGCACTATGGGTAATTTAGCATGGCCAATCCACCTTCTCTTGCACCATCCAGAATTGCCCACGGTGTGCGGGTGTAGTTAAGAGTCACCCTACATTGCTGTGGGCCTGGACGGATGTGTAGTCCAGACCGGGTTAGGGGTCAGGTTTACTTTCCCTGACGTCCTTGCGCAAACTACAACTGCTGCATCCCAGCGCCAGGGACCTGGGTTCGATCTCACCCTCGGGCGACCGTCTGCACGGAGGAACCTTGTCTCAGATGCTGGTGGGCCCGTGTCCTCCCAGAGACGAGAGCGGCGCAGGTGAGGCTGGATCGGCCACCCCAAACTGCCCCACTGTGTTCACAACAGGAGGGTTAGCCATGAGTACCACTGCGTGGGAGAGGCAGTGTGGGCCGAATGACCTGTTACCGCACAGGGAGCTTTCCAGACGGGGGGTCACTGACAATTTGAGATCGGATTCACAGTCTTCATCAGACATTGTATTCATACACCCTGCGATCACATCACTTTAAATCTCTGCACTTCTCGCTGTTGTGCTGTTGTTCACTGTCGCAGAATAAGTCCTCCCGACCTGCTCCATTCCGCGGAAATGTGATTTTCAGAACGACTGTCAGTGCTGCCCGAACCCCCCGATTAGATTCCAGTCTGTAACTCACTCCCGGGGTATCTGTTATTCTGTATATAACCCACCCTGAACCCCTCGATTAGATTCCAGTCTGTAACTCACTCCCGGATATCTGTTATTCTGTATATAACCCACCCTGAACCCCTCGATTAGATTCCAGTCTGTAACTCACTCCCGGGGTATCTGTTATTCTGTATATAACCCACCCTGAGCCCCTCGATTAGATTCCAGTCTGTAACTCACTCCCGGGGTATCTGTTATTCTGTATATAACCCACCCTGAACCCCTCGATTAGATTCCAGTCTGTAACACACTCCCGGGGTATCTGTTATTCTGTATATAACCCACCCTGAACCCCTCGATTAGATTCCAGTCTGTAACTCACTCCCGGGGTATCTGTTATTCTGTATATAACCCAGCCTGAACCCCTCGATTAGATTCCAGTCTGTAACTCACTCCCGGGGTATCTGTTATTCTGTATATAACCCACCCTGAGCCCCTCGATTAGATTCCAGTCTGTAACTCACTCCCGGGGTATCTGTTATTCTGTATATAACCCACCCTGAACCCCTCGATTAGATTCCAGTCTGTAACACACTCCCGGGGTATCTGTTATTCTGCATATAACCCACCCTGAACCCCTCGATTAGATTCCAGTCTGTAACTCACTCCCGGGGTATCTGTTATTCTGTATATAACCCAGCCTGAACCCCTCGATTAGATTCCAGTCTGTAACTCACTCCCGGTGTATCTGTTATTCTGTATATAACCCACCCCGAAACCCCCGATTAGATTCCAGTCTGTAACTCACTCCCGGGGTATCTGTTATTCTGTATATAACCCACCCTGAACCCCTCGATTAGATTCCAGTCTGTAACTCACTCCCGGGGTATCTGTTATTCTGTATATAACACACCCTGAACCCCTCGATCAGATTCCAGTCTGTAACTCACTCCCAGGGTATCTGTTATCCTGTATATAACCCACCCTGAACCCCTCGATCAGATTCCAGTCTGTAACTCACTCCCGGGGTATCTGTTATTCTGTATATAACCCACCCTGAACCCCACGATTAGATTCCAGTCTGTAAATCACTCCCGGGTATCTGTTATTCTGTATATAACCCACCCTGAACCCCTCGATTAGATTCCAGTCTGTCACTCACTCCCGGGGTATCTGTTATTCTGTATATAACACACCCTGAACCCCTCAATTAGATTCCAGTCTGTAACTCACTCCCGGGTATCTGTTATTCTGTATATAACCCACCCTGAACCCCTCGATTAGATTCCAGTCTGTAACTCCCTCCCGGGTATCTGTTATCCTGTATATAACCCACCCTGAACCCCTCGGTTAGATTCCAGTCTGTAACTCACTCCCGGGGTATCTGTTATTCTGTATATAAACCACCCTGAACCCCCCGATTAGATTCCAGTCTGTAACTCACTCCCGGGTATCTGTTATTCTGTATATAACCCACCCTGAACCCCTCGATTAGATTCCAGTCTGTAACTCACTCCCGGGGTATCTGTTATTCTGTATATAACCCACCCTGAACCCCTCGATTAGATTCCAGTCTGTAACTCACTCCCGGGGTATCTGTTATTCTGTATATAACCCACCCTGAACACCTCGATTAGGTTCCAGTCTGTAACTCACTCCGGGGGTATCTGTTATTCTGTATATAACCCACCCTGAACCCCTCGATTAGATTCCAGTCTGTAACTCACTCCCAGGGTATCTGTTATTCTGTATGTAACCCACCCTGAACCCCTCGATTCGATTCCAGTCTGTAACTCATTCCCGGATATCTGCTATTCTGTATGTAACCCACCCTGAACCCCTCGATTCGATTCCAGTCTGTAACTCACTCCCGGGGTATCTGTTATTCTGTATGTAACCCACCCTGAACCCCTCGATTAGATTCCAGTCTGTAACTCACTCCCGGGGTATCTGATATTCTGTATATAACCCACCCTGAACCCCTCGATTAGATTCCACTCTGTAACTCACTCCTGGGGTATCTGTTATTCTGTATATAACCCACCCTGAACCCCTCGATTAGATTCCAGTCTGTAACTCACTCCCGGGGTATCTGTTATTATGTATATAACCCACCGTGAACCCCTCGATTAGATTCCACTCTGTAACTCACTCCCGGGTATCTGTTATTCTGTATATAACCCACCCAGATCCCCTCGATTAGATTCCAGTCTGTAACTCCCTCCGGAGGTATCTGTTATTCTGTATATAACCCACCCTGAACACCTCGATTAGATTCCAGTCTGTAACTCACTCCCGGGGTATCTATTATTCTGTATATAACCCACCCTGAACCCCTCGATTAGATTCCAGTCTGTAACTCACTCCCGGGGTATCTGTTATTCTGTATATAACCCACCCTGAACACCTCGATTAGATTCCAGTCTGTAACTCACTCCCGGGGTATCTGTTATTATGTATATAACCCACCCTGAACCCCTCGATTAGATTCCAGTCTGTAACTCACTCCCGGGTATCTGTTATTCTGTATATAACCCACCCAGATCCCCTCGATTAGATTCCAGTCTGTAACTCCCTCCGGAGGTATCTGTTATTCTGTATATAACCCACCCTGAACACCTCGATTAGATTCCAGTCTGTAACTCACTCCCGGGGTATCTATTATTCTGTATATAACCCACCCTGAACCCCTCGATTAGATTCCAGTCTGTAACTCACTCCCGGGGTATCTGTTATTCTGTATATAACCCACCCTGAACACCTCGATTAGATTCCAGTCTGTAACTCACTCCCGGGGTATCTGTTATTCTGTATATAACGCACCCTGAACCCCTCGATTAGATTCCAGTCTGTAACTCACTCCCGGGGTATCTGATATTCTGTATATAACCCACCCTGAACCCCTCGATTAGATTCCACTCTGTAACTCACTCCTGGGGTATCTGTTATTCTGTATATAACCCACCCTGAACCCCTCGATTAGATTCCAGTCTGTAACTCACTCCCGGGGTATCTGTTATTCTGTATATAACCCACCGTGAACCCCTCGATTAGATTCCACTCTGTAACTCACTCCTGGGGTATCTGTTATTCTGTATATAACCCACCCTGAACCCCCCGATTAGATTCCAGTCTGTAACTCACTCCCGGGGTATCTGTTATTCTGTATATAACCCACCCTGAACCCCTCGATTAGATTCCAGTCTGTAACTCCCTCCGGAGGTATCTGTTATTCTGTATATAACCCACCCTGAACCCCTCGATTAGATTCCAGTCTGTAACTCACTCCCGGGGTATCTGTTATTCTGTATATAACCCACCCTGAACCCCTCGATTAGATTCCAGTCTGTAACTCCCTCCGGAGGTATCTGCTATTCTGTATATAACCCACCCTGAACCCCTCGATTAGATTCCAGTCTGTAACTCCCTCCCGGGGTATCTATTATTCTGTATATAACCCACCCTGAACCCCTCGATTAGATTCCAGTCTGTAACTCACTCCCGGGGTATCTGTTATTCTGTATATAACCCACCCTGATCCCCTCGATTAGATTCCAGTCTGTAACTCACTCCCGGGTATCTGTTATTCTGTATATAGCCCACCTTGAAACCCTCGATTAGATTCCAGTCTGTAACTCACTCTCGGTGTCTCTGTTATTCTGTATATAACCCACCCTGAACCCCTCGATTAGATTCCAGTCTGTAACTCACTCCCGGGGTATCTGTTATTCTGTATATAACCCACCCTGAACCCCTCGATTAGATTCCAATCTGTAACTCCCTCCCGGATATCTGTTATTCTGTATATAACCCACGCTGAACCCCTCGATTAGATTCCAGTCTGTATCTCACTCCCGGGGTATCTGTTATTCTGTATATAACACACCCTGAACCCCTCGATTCGATTCCAGTCTGTAACTCACTCCCGGTGTATCTGTTATTCTGTATATAACCCACCCTGAACCCCTCGATTAGATTCCAGTCTGTAACTCACTCCCGGGGTATCTGTTATTCTGTATATAACCCACCCTGAACCCCTCGATTAGATTCCAGTCTGTAACTGACTCCCGGGGTATCTGTTATTCTGTATATAACCCACCCTGAACCCCCTCGATTAGATTCCAGTCTGTAACTCACTCCCGGGTATCTGTTATTCTGTATATAACTCACCCTGAACCCCTTGATTAGATTCCAGTCTGTAACTCCCTCCCGGATATCTGCAATTCTGTATATAACCCACGCTGAACCCCTCGATTAGATTCCAGTCTGTATCTCACTCCCGGGGTATCTGTTATTCTGTATATAACACACCCTGAACCCCTCGATTAGATTCCAGTCTGTAACTCACTCCCGCGGTATCTGTTATTCTGTACATAAACCACCCTGAACCCCTCGATTAGATTCCAGTCTGTAACTCACTCCCGGGGTATCTGTTATTCTGTATATAACCCACCCTGAACCCCTCGATTAGATTCCAGTCTGTAACTCACTCCCGGGGTATCTGTTATTCTGTATATAAACCACCCTGAACCCCTCGATTAGATTCCAGTCAGTTACTCACTCCCGGGGTATCTGTTATTCTGTATATAACCCACCCTGAACCCCTCGATTAGATTCCAGTCTGTAACTCACTCCCGGGGTATCTGTTATTCTGTATATAACCCACCCTGAACCCCTCGATTCGATTCCAGTCTGTAACTCACTCCCGGGGTATCTGTTATTCTGTATATAACCCACCCTGAACCCCTCGATTAGATTCCAGTCTGTAACTCACTCCCGGGGTATCTGTTATTCTGGATATAACCCACCCTGAACCCCTCAATTAGATTCCAGTCTGTAACTCACTCTCGGGGTATCTGTTATTTTGTATATAACCCACCCTGAACCCCTCGATTAGATTCCAGTCTGTAACTCACTCCCGGGGTATCTGTAATTCTGTATATAACCCACCCTGAACCCCTCGATTAGATTCCAGTCTGTAACTGACTCCCGGGGTATCTGTTATTCTAAATTTAAATCATACTGAACCCCTCGATTAGATTCCAGTCTGTAACTGACTCCCGGGGTATCTGTTATTCTGTATATAACCCACCCTGAACCCCTCGATTAGATTCCAGTCTGTAACTCACTCCCGGGGTATCTGTTATTCTGTATATAACCCACCCTGAACCACTCGATTAGATTCCAGTCTGTAACTCACTCCCGGGGTATCTGCTATTCTGTATATAACCCACCCTGAACCCCTCGATTCGATTCCAGTCTGTAACTCACGCCCGGAGTAGCTGTTTTTCTGTATATAACCCACCCTGAACCCCTCGATTAGATTCCAGTCTGTAACTCACTCCCGGGGTATCTGTTATTCTGTATATAACCCACCCTGAACCCCTCGATTAGATTCCAGTCTGTAACTCACTCCCGGGGTATCTGTTATTCTGTATATAACCCACCCTGAACCCCTCGATTAGATTCCAGTCTGTAACTCACTCCCGGGGTATCTGTTATTCTGTATATAACACACCCTGAACCCCCTCGATTAGATTCCAGTCTGTAACTCACTCCCGGGTATCTGTTATTCTGTATATAACCCACGCTGAACCCCTCGATTAGATTCCAGTCTGTAACTCACTCCCGGGGTAATTGTTATTGTGTATATAAGGAGAAAGTGAGGTCTGCAGATGCTGGAGATCAAAGTTGAAACTTTATTGCTGGAACAGCGCAGCAGGTCAGGCAGCATCCAGGGAACAGGAGATTCGACGTTTCGGGCACAGGCCCTTATTCAGGAATGAAGAAGGGCCTGTGCCCGAAACGTCGATTCTCCTGTTCCCTGGATGCTGCCTGACCTGCTGCTCTGTTAATGTGTATATAACCCACGCTGAACCCCTCGATTAGATTCCAGTCTGTTACAGACTCCCGGGGTATCTGCTATTCTGTATATAACCCACCCTGAACCCCTCGATTAGATTCGAGTCTGTAACTCACTCCTGGGTACCTGTTATGCTGTATATAACCCACCCTGAACCCCTTGATTAGATTCCAGTCTGTAACTCACTCCCGGGGTATCTGTTATTCTGTATATAACCCACCCTGAACCCCTCGATTAGATTCCAGTCTGTAACTCACTCCCGGGTATCTGTTATTCTGTATATAACCCATCCTGAACACCTCGATTAGATTCCCGTCTGTTACTCACTCCCGGGGTATCTGTTATTCTGTATATAACCCACCCTGAACCCCTCGATTAGATTCCCGTCTGTAACTCACTCCCGGGTATCTGTTATTCTGTATATAACCCACCCTGAATCCCTCGATTAGATTCTAGTCTGTAACTCACTCACGGTGTCTCTGTTATTCTGTATATAACCCACCCTGAGCCCCTCGATTAGATTCCAGTCTGTAACTCACTCCCGGGGTATCTGCTATTCTGTATAACCCACCCTGAACCCCTCGATTAGATTCCAGTCTGTAACTCACTCCCGGGATATCTGTTATTCTGTATATAACCCACCCTGAACCCCTCGATTAGATTCCAGTCTGTAACTCACTCCCGGGGTATCTGTTACTCTGTATATAACCCACCCTGAACCCCTCGATTAGATTCCAGTCTGTAACACACTCCCGTGGTGTCTGTTATTCTGTATATAACCCACCCTGAACCCCTCGATTAGATTCCAGTCTGTAACTCACTCCCGGGGTATCTGTTATTCTGTATATAACCCACCCTGAACCCCTTGATTAGATTCCAGTCTGTAACTCACTCCCAGATATCTGCAATTCTGTATATAACCCACCCTGAACCCCTCGATTAGATTCCAGTCTGTATCTCATTCCCGGGATATCTGTTATTCTGTATATAACCCACCCTGAACCCCTCAATTAGATTCCAGTCTGTAACTCACTCCCGTGTTATCTGTTATTCTGTATATAACCCACCCTGAACCCCTCGATTAGATTCCAGTCTGTAACTCACTCCCGGGGTATCTGTTATTCTGTATATAACCCACCCTGAACCCCTCGATTAGATTCCAGTCTGTAACTCACTCCCAGGGTATCTGTTATTCTGTATATAACGCACCCTGAACCCCTCGATTAGATTCCAGTCTGTAACTCACTCCCAGGGTATCTGTTATTCTGTATATAATGCACCCTGAACCCCTTGATTCGATTCCAGTCTGTAACTCACTCCCGGGGTATCTGTTATTCTGTATATAACCCACCCTGAACCCCTCGATTAGATTCCAGTCTGTAACTCACTCCCGGGGTATCTGCTATTCTGTATATAACCCACCCTGAACCCCTCGATTAGATTCCAGTCTGTAACGCACTCCCGGAGTATCTGTTATTCTGTATATAACCCACCCTGAACCCCTCGATTAGATTCCAGTCTGTAACGCACTCCCGGAGTATCTGTTATTCTGTATATAACCCACCCTGAACGCCTTGATTAGATTCCAGTCTGTAACTCACTCCCGGAGTATCTGTTACTCTGTATATAACCCACCCTGAACCCCTCGATTAGATTCCAGTCTGTAACTCACTCCCGGGGTGTCTGTTATTCTGTATATAACCCACCCTGAACCCCTCGATTAGATTCCAGTCTGTAACTCACTCCCGGGGTATCTGTTACTCTGTATATAACCCACCCTGAACCCCTCGATTAGATTCCAGTCTGTAACACACTCCCGTGGTGTCTGTTATTCTGTATATAACCCACCCTGAACCCCTCGATTAGATTCCAGTCTGTAACTCACTCCCGGGGTACCTGTTATTCTGTATATAACCCACCCTGAACCCCTTGATTAGATTCCAGTCTGTAACTCACTCCCAGATATCTGCAATTCTGTATATAACCCACCCTGAACCCGTAGATTAGATTCCAGTCTGTATCTCATTCCCGGGATATCTGTTATTCTGTATATAACCCACCCTGAACCCCTCAATTAGATTCCAGTCTGTAACTCACTCCCGTGTTATCTGTTATTCTGTATATAACCCACCCTGAACCCCTCGATTAGATTCCAGTCTGTAACTCACTCCCGGGGTACCTGTTATTCTGTATATAACCCACCCTGAACCCCTCGATTAGATTCCAGTCTGTAACTCACTCCCAGGGTATCTGTTATTCTGTATATAACGCACCCTGAACCCCTCGATTAGATTCCAGTCTGTAACTCACTCCCAGGGTATCTGTTATTCTGTATATAATGCACCCTGAACCCCTTGATTCGATTCCAGTCTGTAACTCAGTCCCGGGGTATCTGTTATTCTGTATATAACCCACCCTCAACCCCTCGATTAGATTCCAGTCTGTAACTCACTCCCGGGGTATCTGTTATTCTGTATATAACCCACCCTCAACCCCTCGATTAGATTCCAGTCTGTAACTCACTCCCGGGGTATCTGTTATGCTGTATATAACTCACCCTGAACCCCTCGATTAGATTCCAGTCTGTAACTCACTCCCGGGGTATCTGTTATTCTGTATATAACGCACCCTGAACCCCTCAATTAGATTCCAGTCTGGAACTACCTCCCGGGGTATCTGTTATTCTGTATATAACCCACCCTGAACCCCTGGATTAGATTCCAGTCTGTAACTCACTCTGGGGTATCTGTTATTCTGTATATAACCCACCATGAAGCCCTCGATTAGATTCCAGTCTGTAACTCACTCCCGGGTATCTGTAATTCTGTATATAACCCACCCTGAACCCCTCGATTAGATTCGATTCTGTAACTCACTCCTGGGTATCTGTTATGCTGTATATAGCCCACCCTGAACCCCTCGATTAGATTCCAGTCTGTAACAGACTCCCGGGGTATCTGCTATTCTGGATATAAACCACCCTGAACCCCTTGATTAGATTCCAGTCTGTAACTCACTCCCGGGTATCTGTTATTCTGTATATAACCCACCCTGAACCCCTCGATTAGATTCCAGTCTGTAACTCACTCCCGGGTATCTGTTATTCTGTATATAACCCATCCTGAACACCTCGATTAGATTCCCGTCTGTAACTCACTCCCGGGGTATCTGTTATTCTGTATATAACCCACCCTGAACCCCTCGATTAGATTCCCGTCTGTAACTCACTCCCGGGTATCTGTTATTCTGTATATAACCCACCCTGAATCCCTCGATTAGATTCCAGTCTGTAACTCACTCTCGGTGTCTCTGTTATTCTGTATATAACCCACCCTGAACCCCTCGATTAGATTCCAGTCTGTAACTCACTCCCGGGGTATCTGTTATTCTGTATATAACCCACCCTGAACCCCCCGATTAGATTCCAGTCTGTAACTCATTCCCGGATATCTGCTATTCTGTATATAACGCACCCTGAACCCCTCAATTAGATTCCAGTCTGGAACTACCTCCTGGGTATCTGTTATTCTGTATATAACCCACCCTGAACCCGTCGATTCGATTCCAGTCTGTAACTCACTCCCGGAGTATCTGTTATTCTGTATATAACCCACCCTGAACCCCTTGATTAGATTCCAGTCTGTAACTCACTCCCGGGGTATCTGTTATTCTGTATATAACCCACCCTGAACCCCACGATTAGATTCCAGTCTGTAACTCACTCCCGGGGTATCTGTTATTCTGTATATAACCAACCCTGAATCCCCCGATTAGATTCCAGTCTGTAACTCACTCCCGGGGTATCTGTTATTCTGTATATAACCCACCCTGAACCCCTCGATTAGATTCCAGTCTGTAACTCACTCCCGGGTATCTGTTATTCTGTATATAACCCACCCTGAACCCCTCGATTAGATTCCAGTCTGTAACTCACTCCCGGGGTATCTGCTATTCTGTATATAACCCACCCTGAACCCCTCGATTAGATTCCAGTCTGTAACTCACTCCCGAGGTATCTGTTATTCTGTATATAACCCACCCTGAACCCCTCGATTAGATTCCAGTCTGTAACTCAGTCCCGGGTATCTGTTATTCTGTATATAACTCACCCTGAACCCCTTTATTAGATTCCAGTCTGTAACTACCTCCCGGGTATCTGTTATTCTGTATATAACCCACCCTGAACCCCTCGATTAGATTCCAGTCTGTGTCTCACTCCCGGGGTATCTGTTATTCTGTATATAACACACCCTGAACCCCTCGATTAGATTCCAGTCTGGAACTCACTCCCGGGGAATCTGTTATTCTGTATATAACCCACCCTGAACCCCTCGATTCGATTCCAGTCTGTAACTCACTCCCGGGGTATCTGTTATTCTGTATATAACCCACCCTGAACCCCTCGATTAGATTCCAGTCTGTAAATCACTCCTGAGTATCTGTTATTCTGCATATAACCCACCCTGAACCCCTCGATTAGATTCCAGTCTGTAACTCACTCCCGGGGTATCTGCTATTCTGTATATAACCCACCCTGAGCCCCTCGATTAGATTCCAGTCTGTAACTCACTCCTGGGTATCTGTTATTCTGTATATAACCCACCCTAAACCCCTAGATTAGATTCCAGTCTGTTACTCACTCCCGGATATCTGCAATTCTGTATATAACCCACCCTGAACCCCTCGATTAGATTCCAGTCTGTAACTCACTCCCGGATATCTGTTATTCTGTATATAACCCACCCTGAACCCCTCGATTAGATTCCAGTCTGTAACTCACTCCCGGGGTATCTGTTATTCTGTATATAACCCACGCTGAACCCCTCGATTAGATTCCAGTCTGTAACTCACTCCCGGGGTATCTGTTATTCTGTATATAACCCACCCTGAACCCCTCGATTAGATTCCAGTCTGTAACTCACTCCCGGGGTATCTGTTATTCTGTATATAACCCACCCTGAGTCCCTTGATTATATTCCAGTCTGTAACTACCTCCCGGGTATCTGTTATTCTGTACATAACCCACCCTGAACCCCTCGATTAGATTCCAGTCTGTAACTCACTCTGGGGTATCTGTTATTCTGTATATAACCCACCATGAAGCCCTCGATTAGATTCCAGTCTGTAACTCACTTCCGGTGTCTCTGTTTGTCTGTACATAACCCACCCTGAACCCCTCGATTAGATTCCAGTCTGTGACTCACTCCCGGGGTATCTGTTATTCTGTATATAACCCACCCTGAACCCCTCAATTAGATTCCAGTCTGTAACTCACTCCCGGGGTATCTGTTATTCTGTATATAACCCACCCTAAACCCCTAGATTAGATTCCAGTCTGTAACTCACTCCTGGATATCTGCAATTCTGCATATAACCCACCCTGAACCCCTCGATTAGATTCCAGTCTGTAACTCACTCCCGGGTATCTGTTATTCTGTATATAACCCACCCTGAACCCCTCGATTAGATTCCAGTCTGTAACTCACTCCCGGGTATCTGTTATTCTGTATATAACCCACCCTGAACCCCTCGATTAGATTCCAGTCTGTAACTCACTCCTGGGGTATCTGTTATTCTGTATATAACCCACCCTGAACCCCTCGATTAGATTCCAGTCTGCAACTCACTCCCGGATATCTGTTATTCTGTATATAACCCACCCTGAACCCCTCGATTAGATTCCAGTCTGTAACTCACTCTCGGTGTCTCTGTTATTCTGTATAATACCCACCCTGAACCCCTTGATTAGATTCCAGTCTGTAACTCACTCCCGAGGTATCTGTTATTCTGTATATAACCCACCCTCAACCCCTCGATTAGATTCCAGTCTGTAACTCACTCCCGGGTTATCTGTTATTCTGTAGAAAACCCACCCTGAACCCCTCGATTAGATTCCAGTCTGTAACTCACTCCCGGGGTATCTGTTATTCTGTATATAACCCACCCTGAACCCCTCGATTAGATTCCAGTCTGTAACTCACTCCCGGGGTATCTGTTATTCTGTATATAACCCACCCTCAACCCCTCGATTGAATTCCAGTCTGTAACTCACTCCCGGGGTATCTGTTATTCTGTATATAACCCACCCTGAACCCCTCGATTAGATTCCAGTATGTAACTGACTCCCGGGGTATCTGTTATTCTGTATATAACCCACCCTGAACCCCTCAATTAGATTCCAGTCTGTAACTCACTCCCGGGGTATCTGTTATTCTGTATATAACCCACGCTGAACCCCTCGATTCGATTCCAGTCTGTAACTCACTCCCAGAGTATCTGTTATTCTGTATATAACCCACCCTGAACCCCTCGATTAGATTCCAGTCTGTAACTCACTCCCGGATACCTGCAATTCTGTATATAACCCACCCTGAACCCCTCGATTAGATTCCAGTCTGTAACTCACTCCTGGGTATCTGTTATTCTGTATATAACCCACCCTGAACCCCTCGATTAGATTCCAGTCTGTAACTCACTCCCGGGTATCTGTTATTCTGTATATAACCCACCCTGAATCCCACGATTAGATTCCAGTCTGTAACTCACTCCCGGATATCTGCTATTCTGTATATAACCCACCCTGAACCCCTCGATTAGATTCCAGTCTGTAACTCACTCCCGGGGTATCTGTTATTCTGTATATAACCCACCGTGAACCCCTCGATTAGATTCCACTCTGTAACTCACTCCTGGGGTATCTGTTATTCTGTATATAACCCACCCTGAACCCCCCGATTAGATTCCAGTCTGTAACTCACTCCCGGGTATCTGCTATTCTGGATATAACCCACCCTGAACCCCTCGATTAGATTCCAGTCTGTAACTCCCTCCCGGGGTATCTGTTATTCTGTATATAACCCACCCTGAACCCCTCGATTAGATTCCAGTCTGTAACTCACTCCCGGGGTATCTGTTATTCTGTATATAACCCACCCTGAACCCCTCGATTAGATTCCAGTCTGTAACTCCCTCCGGAGGTATCTGTTATTCTGTATATAACCCACCCTGAACCCCTCGATTAGATTCCAGTCTGTAACTCACTCCCGGGTATCTGCTATTCTGTATATAACACACCCTGAACCACTCGATTAGATTCCAGTCTGTAACTCACTCCCGGGTATCTGTTATTCTGTATATAACCGACCCTGAACCCCTCGATTAGATTCCAGTCTGTAACTCCCTCCGGAGGTATCTGTTATTCTGTATATAACCCACCCTGAACCCCTCAATTAGATTCCAGTCTGTAACTCACTCCCGGGGTATCTGTTATTCTGTGTATAACCCACCCTGAACCCCTCGATTAGATTCCAGTCTGTAACTCACTCTCGGTGTCTCTGTTATTCTGTATATAACCCACCCTGAACCCCTCGATTAGATTCCAGTCTGTAACTCACTCCCGGGGTATCTGTTATTCTGTATATAACCCACCCTGAACCCCTCGATTAGATTTCAATCTGTAACTCACTCCCGGGGTATCTGTTATTCTGTATATAACCCACCATGAACCCCTCGATTAGATTCCAGTCTGTAACTCACTCCCGGGGTATCTGTTATTCTGTATATAACCCACCCTGAATCCCTCGATTAGATTCCAATCTGTGATTCACTCCCGGGGTATCTGTTATTCTGTATATAACCCACCATGAACCCCTCGATTAGATTCCAATCTGTAACTCCCTCCCGGGTATCTGTTATTCTGTATATAACCCACCATGAACCCCTCGATTAGATTCCAGTCTGTAACTCACTCCCGGGGTATCTGTTATTCTGTATATAACCCATCCTGAACCCCTCGATTATATTCCAGTCTGTAACTCCCTCCCGGGTATCTGTTATTCTGTATATAACCCACCCTGAACCCCTCGATTAGATTCCAGTCTGTAACTCACTCCTGGGGCATCTGTTATTCTGTATATAACCCACCCTGAACCCCTCGATTAGATTCCAGTCTGTAACTCACTCCTGGGGTATCTGTTATTCTGTATATAACCCACCCTGAACCCCTCGATTAGATTCCAGTCTGTAATTCACTCCTGGGGTATCTGTTATTCTGTATATAACGCACCCTGAACCTTTTGATTAGATTCCAGTCTGTAACTCACTCCCGGGGTATCTGTTATTCTGTATATAACCCACCCTGAACCCCTCGATTAGATTCCAGTCTGTAACTCACTTCCGGGGTATCTGTTATTCTGTATATAACCCACCCTGAACCCCTCGATTAGATTCCAGTCTGTAACTGACTCCCGGGGTATCTGCTATTCTGTATATAACCCACCCTGAACCCGTCGATTCGATTCCAGTCTGTAACTCACTCCCGGGGTATCTGTTATTCTGTATATAACCCACCCTGAACCCCTCGATTAGATTCCACTCTGTAACTCACTCCTGGGGTATCTGTTATTCTGTATATAACCCACCCTGATCCCCTCGATTAGATTCCAGTCTGTAACTCCCTCCGGAGGTATCTGTTATTCTGTATATAACCCACCCTGAACCCCTCAATTAGATTCCAGTCTGTAACTCACTCCCGGGGTATCTGTTATTCTGTGTATAACCCACCCTGAACCCCTCGATTAGATTCCAGTCTGTAACTCACTCCCGGGGTATCTGTTATTCTGTATATAACCCACCTTGAAACCCTCGATTAGATTCCAGTCTGTAACTCACTCTCGGTGTCTCTGTTATTCTGTATATAACCCACCCTGAACCCCTCGATTAGATTCCAGTCTGTAACTCACTCCCGGGGTATCTGTTATTCTGTATATAACCCACCATGAACCCCTCGATTAGATTTCAATCTGTAACTCACTCCCGGGGTATCTGTTATTCTGTATATAACCCACCATGAACCCCTCGATTAGATTCCAGTCTGTAACTCACTCCCGGGGTATCTGTTATTCTGTATATAACCCACCCTGAATCCCTCGATTAGATTCCAATCTGTGATTCACTCCCGGGGTATCTGTTATTCTGTATATAACCCACCATGAACCCCTCGATTAGATTCCAATCTGTAACTCCCTCCCGGGTATCTGTTATTCTGTATATAACCCACCATGAACCCCTCGATTAGATTCCAGTCTGTAACTCACTCCCGGGGTATCTGTTATTCTGTATATAACCCATCCTGAACCCCTCGATTATATTCCAGACTGTAACTCACTCCCGGGTATCTGTTATTCTGTATATAACCCACCCTGAACCCCTCGATTAGATTCCAGTCTGTAACTCACTCCTGGGGCATCTGTTATTCTGTATATAACCCACCCTGAACCCCTCGATTAGATTCCAGTCTGTAACTCACTCCTGGGGTATCTGTTATTCTGTATATAACCCACCCTGAACCTTTTGATTAGATTCCAGTCTGTAACTCACTCCCGGGGTATCTGTTATTCTGTATATAACCCACCCTGAACCCCTCGATTAGATTCCAGTCTGTAACTCACTTCCGGGGTATCTGTTATTCTGTATATAACCCACCCTGAACCCCTCGATTAGATTCCAGTCTGTAACTGACTCCCGGGGTATCTGCTATTCTGTATATAACCCACCCTGAACCCGTCGATTCGATTCCAGTCTGTAACTCACTCCCGGAGTATCTGTTATTCTGTATATAACCCACCCTGAACCCCTTGATTAGATTCCAGTCTGTAACTCACTCCCGGGGTATCTGTTATTCTGTATATAACCCACCGTGAACCCCACGATTAGATTCCAGTCTGTAACTCACTCCCGGGGTATCTGTTATTCTGTATATAACCCACCCTGAACCCCTCGATTAGATTCCAGTCTGTAACTCTCTCCCAGGGTATCTGTTATTCTGTATATAACCCACCCTGAACCCCTCGATTAGATTCCAGTCTGTAACTCACTCCCGGGGTATCTGTTATTCTGTATATAACCCACCGTGAACCCCACGATTAGATTCCAGTCTGTAACTCACTCCCGGGGTATCTGTTATTCTGTATATAACCCACCCTGAACCCCTCGATTAGATTCCAGTCTGTAACTCACTCCCGGGGTATCTGTTATTCTGTATATAACCCACCCTGAACCCCTCGATTAGATTCCAGTCTGTAACTCAGTCCCGGGTATCTGTTATTCTGTATATAACTCACCCTGAACCCCTTTATTAGATTCCAGTCTGTAACTACCTCCCGGGTATCTGTTATTCTGTATATAACCCACCCTGAACCCCTCGATTAGATTCCAGTCTGTGTCTCACTCCCGGGGTATCTGTTATTCTGTATATAACACACCCTGAACCCCTCGATTAGATTCCAGTCTGGAACTCACTCCCGGGGAATCTGTTATTCTGTATATAACCCACCCTGAACCCCTCGATTCGATTCCAGTCTGTAACTCACTCCCGGGGTATCTGTTATTCTGTATATAACCCACCCTGAACCCCTCGATTAGATTCCAGTCTGTAAATCACTCCTGAGTATCTGTTATTCTGCATATAACCCACCCTGAACCCCTCGATTAGATTCCAGTCTGTAACTCACTCCCGGGGTATCTGCTATTCTGTATATAACCCACCCTGAACCCCTCGATTAGATTCCAGTCTGTAACTCACTCCTGGGTATCTGTTATTCTGTATATAACCCACCCTAAACCCCTAGATTAGATTCCAGTCTGTTATTCACTCCCGGATATCTGCAATTCTGTATATAACCCACCCTGAACCCCTCGATTAGATTCCAGTCTGTAACTCACTCCCGGATATCTGTTATTCTGTATATAACCCACCCTGAACCCCTCGATTAGATTCCAGTCTGTAACTCACTCCCGGGGTATCTGTTATTCTGTATATAACCCACGCTGAACCCCTCGATTAGATTCCAGTCTGTAACTCACTCCCGGGGTATCTGTTATTCTGTATATAACCCACCCTGAACCCCTCGATTAGATTCCAGTCTGTAACTCACTCCCGGGGTATCTGTTATTCTGTATATAACCCACCCTGAGTCCCTTGATTATATTCCAGTCTGTAACTACCTCCCGGGTATCTGTTATTCTGTACATAACCCACCCTGAACCCCTCGATTAGATTCCAGTCTGTAACTCACTCTGGGGTATCTGTTATTCTGTATATAACCCACCATGAAGCCCTCGATTAGATTCCAGTCTGTAACTCACTTCCGGTGTCTCTGTTTGTCTGTACATAACCCACCCTGAACCCCTCGATTAGATTCCAGTCTGTGACTCACTCCCGGGGTATCTGTTATTCTGTATATAACCCACCCTGAACCCCTCAATTAGATTCCAGTCTGTAACTCACTCCCGGGGTATCTGTTATTCTGTATATAACCCACCCTAAACCCCTAGATTAGATTCCAGTCTGTAACTCACTCCTGGATATCTGCAATTCTGTATATAACCCACCCTGAACCCCTCGATTAGATTCCAGTCTGTAACTCACTCCCGGGTATCTGTTATTCTGTATATAACCCACCCTGAACCCCTCGATTAGATTCCAGTCTGTAACTCACTCCCGGGTATCTGTTATTCTGTATATAACCCACCCTGAACCCCTCGATTAGATTCCAGTCTGTAACTCACTCCTGGGGTATCTGTTATTCTGTATATAACCCACCCTGAACCCCTCGATTAGATTCCAGTCTGCAACTCACTCCCGGATATCTGTTATTCTGTATATAACCCACCCTGAACCCCTCGATTAGATTCCAGTCTGTAACTCACTCTCGGTGTCTCTGTTATTCTGTATAATACCCACCCTGAACCCCTTGATTAGATTCCAGTCTGTAACTCACTCCCGAGGTATCTGTTATTCTGTATATAACCCACCCTCAACCCCTCGATTAGATTCCAGTCTGTAACTCACTCCCGGGTTATCTGTTATTCTGTAGAAAACCCACCCTGAACCCCTCGATTAGATTCCAGTCTGTAACTCACTCCCGGGGTATCTGTTATTCTGTATATAACCCACCCTGAACCCCTCGATTAGATTCCAGTCTGTAACTCACTCCCGGGGTATCTGTTATTCTGTATATAACCCACCCTCAACCCCTCGATTGAATTCCAGTCTGTAACTCACTCCCGGGGTATCTGTTATTCTGTATATAACCCACCCTGAACCCCTCGATTAGATTCCAGTATGTAACTGACTCCCGGGGTATCTGTTATTCTGTATATAACCCACCCTGAACCCCTCAATTAGATTCCAGTCTGTAACTCACTCCCGGGGTATCTGTTATTCTGTATATAACCCACGCTGAACCCCTCGATTCGATTCCAGTCTGTAACTCACTCCCAGAGTATCTGTTATTCTGTATATAACCCACCCTGAACCCCTCGATTAGATTCCAGTCTGTAACTCACTCCCGGATACCTGCAATTCTGTATATAACCCACCCTGAACCCCTCGATTAGATTCCAGTCTGTAACTCACTCCTGGGTATCTGTTATTCTGTATATAACCCACCCTGAACCCCTCGATTAGATTCCAGTCTGTAACTCACTCCCGGGTATCTGTTATTCTGTATATAACCCACCCTGAATCCCACGATTAGATTCCAGTCTGTAACTCACTCCCGGATATCTGGTATTCTGTATATAACCCACCCTGAATCCCTCGATTAGATTCCAGTCTGTAACTCACTCTCGGTGTCTCTGTTATTCTGTATATAACCCACCCTGAACCCCTCGATTAGCTTCCAGTCTGTAACTCACTCCCGGGGTATCTGTTATTCTGTATATAACCCACCCTGAACCCCTCGATTAGATTCCAGTCTGTAACACACTCCCGTGGTGTCTGTTATTCTGTATTTAACACACCCTGAATCCCTCGATTAGATTCCAGTCTGTAACTCACTCCCGGGTATCTTTTATTCTGTATCTTACCCACCCTGAACCCCTTGATTAGATTCCAGTCTGTAACTCACTCCCGGATATCTGCAATTCTGTATATAACCCACCCTGAACCCCTACATTAGATTCCAGTCTGTAACTCACTCCCGGGGTATCTGTTATTCTGTATATAACCCACCCTGAACCCCTCAATTAGATTCCAGTCTGTTCCTCACTCCCGGGGTATCTGTTATTCTGTTATATAACCCACCCTGAACCCCTCGATTAGATTCCAGTCTGTAACTCACTCCCGGGGTAGATGTTATTCTGTATATAACCCACCCTGAACCCCTCGATTAGATTCCAGTCTGTAACTCACTCCCAGGGTATCTGTTATTCTGTATATAACCCACCCTGAACCCCTCGATTAGATTCCAGTCTGAAACTTACTCCCAGGGTATCTGTTATTCTGTATATAACGCACCCTGAACCCCTCGATTCGATTCCAGTCTGTAACTCACTCCCGGGGTATCTGTTATTCTGTATATAACCCACCCTGAACACCTCGATTAGATTCCAGCCTGTAACTCACTACCGGTGTCTCTGTTTGTCTGTACATAACCCACACTGAACTCCCCGATTAGATTCCAGTCTGTAACTCACTCCCGGGGTATCTGTTATTCTGTATATAACCCACCCTGAACCCCTCGATTTGATTCCAGTCGGTGACTCACTCCCGGGGTATCTGTTATTCTGTATATAACCCACCCTGAACCCCTCGATTAGATTCCAGTCTGTAAATCACTCCTGAGTATCTGTTATTCTGCATATAACCCACCCTGAACCCCTCGATTAGATTCCAGTCTGTAACTCACTCCCGGGGTATCTTTTATTCTGTATATAACCCACCCTGAACCCCTCGATTAGATTCCAGTCTGTAACTCACTCCCGGATATCTGCTATTCTGTATGTAACCCACCCTGAACCCCTCGATTCGATTCCAGTCTGTAACTCACTCCCAGAGTATCTGTTATTCTGTATATAACCCACCCTGAACCCCTCGATTAGATTCCAGTCTGTAACTCACTCCCGGGGATCTGTTATTCTGTATATAACCCGCCCTGAACCCCTCGATTAGATTCCAGTCTGTAACTCACTCCCGGGGTATCTGTTATTCTGTATATAACCCACCCTGAACCCCTCGATTCGATTCCAGTCTGTAACTCACTCCCGGGGTATCTGTTATTCTGTACATAACCCACCCTGAACCCCTCGATTAGATTCCAGTCTGTATCTCACTCCCGGGGTATCTGTTATTCTGTACATAACCCACCCTGAACCCCTCGATTAGATTCCAGTCTGTAACTCACTCCCGGGGTATCTGTTATTCTGTATATAACCCACCCTGAACCCCTCGATTAGATTCCAGTCTGTAACTCACTCCCGGGGTATCTGTTATTCTGTATATAAACCACCCTGAACCCCTCGATTAGATTCCAGTCTGTAACTCACTCCCGGGGTATCTGTTATTCTGTATATAACCCACCCTGAACACCTCGATTAGATTCCAGTCTGTAACTCACTCCCGGCGTATCTGTTATTCTGTATATAACCCACCCTGAACCCCTCGATTAGATTCCAGTCTGTAACTGACTCCCGGGGTATCTGTTATTCTGTATATAACCCACCCTGAACCCCTCGATTAGATTCCAGTCTGTAACTCACTCCCAGGTATCTGTTATTCTGTATATAACTCACCCTGAACCCCTTGACTAGATTCCAGTCTGTAACTCCCTCCCGGATATCTGCAATTCTGTATATAACCCACGCTGAACCCCTCGATTAGATTCCAGTCTGTATATCACTCCCGGGGTATCTGTTATTCTGTATATAAACCACACCCTGAACCCCTCGATTAGATTCCAGTCTGTAACTCACTCCCGGGGTATCTGTTATTCTGTATATAACCCACCCTGAACACCTCGATTTGATTCCAGTCTGTAACTCACTCCCGGGGTATCTGTTATTCTGCATATAACCCACCCTGAACCCCTCGATTAGATTCCAGTCTGTAACTCACTCCCGGGGTATCTGTTATTCTGTATATAACCCACCCTGAACCACTCGATTAGATTCCAGTCTGTAACTCACTCCCGGGGTATCTTTTATTCTGTATATATCCCACCCTGAACCCCTCGATTAGATTCCAGTCTGTAACTCCCTCCCGGGGTATCTGTTATTCTGTGTATAACCCACCCTGAACCCCTCAATTAGATTCCAGTCTGTAACTCACTCCCAGGTATCTGTTATTCTGTATATAACGCACCCTGAACCCCTCGATTAGATTCCAGTCTGTAACTCACTCCCAGGTATCTGTTATTCTGTATATAACCCACCCTGAACCCCTCGATGAGATTCCACTCTGCAACTCCCTCCCGGAGTATCTGTTATTCTGTATATAACCCACCCTGAAACCCTCGATTAGATTCCACTCTGTAACTCACTCCTGAGCATCTGTTATTCTGTATATAACCCACCCTGAACCCCTCGATTAGATTCCAGTCTGTAACTCACTCCCGGGGTATCTGTTATTCTGTATATAACCCACCCTGAACCCCTCGATTAGATTCCAGTCTGTAACTCCCTCCCGGGGTATCTGTTATTCTGTATATAACCCACCCTGAACCCTTCGATTAGATTCCAGTCTGTAACTCACTCCTGGGGTATCTATTATTCTGTATATAACCCACCCTGAACCCCTCGATTAGATTCCAGTCTGTAACTCACTCCCGGGTATCTGCTATTCTGTATATAACCCACCCTGAACCCCTCGATTAGATTGCAGTCTGGAACTCTCTATCTCAAGTTCAACCCCATTTCCTTGAGTGAACACAGGGGATTATTCAGTACCATCTCTCTCTGCTTGGTGTGTCAGAGCTGCCACCCATTCTCTCTTCAAACGCTCATTTCGATTCTGCCTGAAATTTCAGGTGGTGACTCGAGGGACTGACCCTACGGTTCCTCCGGACTCTCCCTCTCCCCGCGACGACGTGACAACGGAATACTGCGAAATCCAGGTCTCTGCTCCCGCTCCGACCAGCGCAATCGAGACCGAGGTGTAGCGGGCAGATGGGACGAGGCTGGTAACGCAGGAGGGGAGCGGAGCTGGTGGTTGGGTGAAGGGATACAGCAAGGCGAGCAGTGGGCGGAGTGACCCACCCTCCTTCCGAAACCCGCGGGAACCGGGAATGCCGATGGTACGGATCCACCTCCACCTCAAACTGGGAATCTGCAATAACGCTCCGGATACAGTTCGGCAAAGCACCCCCAGTTTGAGGGGGGGAAGGAGGATGGGAGGGGACGGAGAGTGGATGGAAGACACGAATTCAAGTAAAATACGGTGATTAATGTCGGACTGAAATTGTCTTCATGATATTGCAGCTGTATTTCAATCCCCAAACTAATCCCACTGCCCCGCTCTCTCCCCATATCCCTGTATCAATCCCCAAACTAATCCCACTGTCCCGCTCTCTCCCCATATCCCTGTATCAATCCCCAAACTAATTCCACTGACCTGCTCTCTCCCCGTATCCCTGTATCAATCCCCAAACTAATCCCACTGCGCCACTCTCTCCCCGTGTCCCTGTATCAATCCCCAAACTAATCCCACTGCCCCACTCTCTCCCCGTATCCCTGTATCAATCCCCAAACTAATCCCACTGCCCCGCTCTCTCCCCATATCCCTGTATCAATCCCCAAACTAATCCCACTGCCCCGCTCTCTCCCCCTATCCCTGTATCAATCCCCAAGCTAATCCCACTGCCCCGCTCTCTCCCCCTATCCCTGTATCAATCCCCAAACTAATCCCACTGCCCCGCTCTCTCCCTATATCCCTGTATCAATACCCAAACTAATCCCACTGCCCCTCTCTCTCCCCGTATCCCTGTATCAATCCCCAAACTAATCCCACTGCCCCGCTCTCTCTCCCCGTATCCCTGTATCAATCCCCAAACTAATCCCACTGCCCCGCTCTCTCTCCCCGTATCCCTGTATCAATCCCCAAACTAATCCCACTGCCCCTCTCTCTCCCCGTATCCCTGTATCAATCCCCAAACTAATCCCACTGCCCCACTCTCTCCCCGTGTCCCTGTATCAATCCCCAAACTAATCCCACTGCCCCGCTCTCTCCCCATATCCCTGTATCAATCCCCAAACTAATCCCACTGCCCCGCTCTCTCCCCATATCCATGTATCAATCCCCAAACTAATCCCACTGCCCCGCTCTCTCCCCGTATCCCTGTATCAATCCCCAAACTAATCCCACTGCCCCACTCTCTCCCCATATCCCTGTATCAATCCCCAAACTAATCCCACTGCCCCGCTCTCTCCCCATGTCCCTGTATCAATCCCCAAACTAATCCCACTGCCCCATTATCTCCACATATCCCTGTATCAATCCCCAAACTAATCCCATTGCCCCGCTCTCTCCCCATATCCCTGTATCAATCCCCAAACCAATCCCACTGTCCCGCACTCTCCCCATATCCCTGTATCAATCCCCAAACTAATCCCACTGCCCCGCTCTCCCCATATCCATGTATCAATCCCCAAACTAATCCCACTGCCCCGCTCTCTCCCCATATCCCAGTATCAATCCCCAAACTAATCCCACTCTCCCCCGCTCTCTCACCATATCCCTGTATCAATCCCCAAACTAATCCCACTGCCCCGCTCTCTCCCCGTATCCCTGTATCAATCCCCAAACTAATCCCACTGCCCCACTCTCTCCCCGTATCACTGTATCAATCCCCAAACTAATCCCATTGCCCCGCTCTCTCTCCCCATATCCCTGTATCAATCCCCAAACTAATCCCACTGCCCCGCGCTCTCCCCATATCCATGTATCAATCCCCAAACTAATCCCACTGCCCCGCTCCCTCCCCGTATCCCTGTATCAATCCCCAAACTAATCCCACTGCCCCACTCTCTCTCCCCACATCCCTGTATCAATCCCCAAACTAATCCCACTGCCCCACTCTCTCTCCCCACATCCCTGTATCAATCCCCAAACTAATCCCACTGCCCCGCTCTCACCCCGTATCCCTGTATCAATCCCCAAACTAATCCCACTGCTCCACTCTCTCCCCGTATCCCTGTATCAATCCCCAAACTAATCCCACTGCCCCGCTCTCTCTCCCCGTATCCCTGTATCAATCCACAAACTAATCCCACTGCCCCGCTCTCTCCCCGTATCCCTGTATCAATCCCCAAACTAATCCCACTGTCCCGCACTCTCCCCATATCCCTGTATCAATCCCCAAACTAATCCCACTGCTCCACTCTCTCCCCGTATCCCTGTATCAATCCCCAAACTAATCCCACTGCCCCGCTCTCTCCCCATATCCCTGTATCAATCCCCAAACTAATCCCACTGCCCCGCTCTCTCTCCCCGTATCCCTGTATCAATCCACAAACTAATCCCACTGCCCCGCGCTCTCCCCATATCCATGTATCAATCCCCAAACTAATCCCACTGCCCCGCTCCCTCCCCGTATCCCTGTATCAATCCCCAAACTAATCCCACTGCCCCACTCTCTCTCCCCACATCCCTGTATCAATCCCCAAACTAATCCCACTGCCCCACTCTCTCTCCCCACATCCCTGTATCAATCCCCAAACTAATCCCACTGCCCCGCTCTCACCCCGTATCCCTGTATCAATCCCCAAACTAATCCCACTGCTCCACTCTCTCCCCGTATCCCTGTATCAATCCCCAAACTAATCCCACTGCCCCGCTCTCTCTCCCCGTATCCCTGTATCAATCCACAAACTAATCCCACTGCCCCGCTCTCTCCCCGTATCCCTGTATCAATCCCCAAACTAATCCCACTGTCCCGCACTCTCCCCATATCCCTGTATCAATCCCCAAACTAATCCCACTGCTCCACTCTCTCCCCGTATCCCTGTATCAATCCCCAAACTAATCCCACTGCCCCGCTCTCTCCCCATATCCCTGTATCAATCCCCAAACTAATCCCACTGCCCCGCTCTCTCTCCCCGTATCCCTGTATCAATCCACAAACTAATCCCACTGCCCCGCTCTCTCCCTGTATCCCTGTATCAATCCCCAAACTAATCCCACTGCCCCACTCTCTCTCCCCATAGCCCTGTATCAATCCCCAAACTAATCGAACTGCCCCGCTCTCTCCCCATAGTCCTGTATCAATCCCCAAACTAATCCCACTGCCCCGCTCTCTCCCCATATCCCTGTATCAATCCCCAAACTAATCGAACTGCCCCGCTCTCTCCCCATAGTCCTGTATCAATCCCCAAACTAATCCCACTGCCCCGCTCTCTCCCCATCTCCCTGTATCTATCCCCAAACTAATCCCACTGCCCCACTCTCTCTCCCCATAGCCCTGTATCAATCCCCAAACTAATCGAACTGCCCCACTCTCTCCCCATAGTCCTGTATCAATCCCCAAACTAATCCCACTGCCCCACTCTCTCCCCGTATCCCTGTATCAATCCCCAAACTAATCCCACTGCCCCGCTCTCTCCCCGTATCCCTGTATCAATCCCCAAACTAATCCCACTGCCCCCCGCTCTCTCCCCGTATCCCTGTATCAATCCCCAAACTAATCCCACTGCCCCGCTCTCTCCCCATATCCCTGTATCAATCCACAAACTAATCCCACTGCCCCGCTCTCTCCCCAAATCCCTGTATCAATCCACAAACTAATCCCACTGCCCCACTCTCTCCCCGTATCCCTGTATCAATCCCCAAACTAATCCCACTGCCCCTCGCTCTCTCCCTGTATCCCTGTATCAATCCCCAAACTAATCCCACTGCCCCGCTCTCTCCCCATATCCCTATATCAATTCCCAAACTAATCCCACTGCCCCAGTCTCTCCCCATATCCCTGTATCAATCCACAAACTAATCCCAATGCCCCACTCTCTCCCCAAATCCCAGTATCAATCCACAAACTAATCCCACTGACCCGCACTCTCACCATATCCCTGTATCGATCCCCAAACTAATCCCACTGCCCCGCTCTCTCCCCATATCCCTGTATCAATCCACAAACTAATCCCACTGCCCCGCTCTCTCCCCGTATCCCTGTATCAATCCCCAAACCAATTCCAATGCCCCGTTCTCTCCCCGTATCCCTGTACCAATCCCCAAACTAATCCCACTGCCCTGCTATCTCCCCCTATCCCTGTATCAATCCACAAACTAATCCCACTGCCCCACTCTCTCCCCATATCCCTGTATCAATCCACAAACTAATCCCACTGCCCCACTCTCTCCCCGTATCCCTGTATCAATCCCCAAACTAATCCCACTGCCCTGCTATCTCCCACTATCCCTGTATCAATCCACAAACTAATCCCACTGCCCCACTCTCTCCCCGTATCCCTGTATCAATCCCCAAACTAATCCCACTGCCCCGCCCTCTCCCCGTATCCCTGTATCAATCCCCAAACTAATCCCACTGCCCCACTCTCTCGTCGTATCCCTGTATCAATCCCCAAACTAATCCCACTGCCCCTCGCTCTCTCCCCGTATCCCTGTATCAATCCCAAAACTAATCCCACTGCTCCGCTCGCTCCCCATATCCCTCTATCAATTCCCAAACCAATCCCACTGCACCCCGCTCTCTCCCCGTATCAATCCCCAAACTAATCCCTCAGCCCCGCTCTCTCCCTATATCCCTGTATCAATCCCCAAACTAATCCCTCAGAACCGCTCTCCCCCCGTATCCCTGAATCAATCACCAAACTAATCCCACTGCCCTGCTCTCCCCCCGTATCCCTGAATCAATCCCCAAACTAATCCCACTGCCCCGCTCTCTCCCCATATCCCTGTATCAATCCCCAAACTAATCCCACTGCCCCGCTCTCTCCCCATATCCCTGTATCAATCCCCAAACAAATCCCACTGCCCCGCTCTCTCCCCGTATCCCTGTATCAATCCCCAAACTAATCCCACTGCCCCGCTCTCTCCCCATATCCCTGTATCAATCCCCAATCTAATCCCACTGCCCCGCTCGCTCCCCATATCCCTGTATCAATCCCCAAACTAATCCCACTGCCCCGCTCGCTCCCCATATCCCTGTATCAATCCCTAAACTAATCCCACTGCCTCACTCTCTCCACATATCCCTGTATCAATCCCCAAACTAATCCCACTGCCTCGCTCTCTCCCCGTATCCCTGTATCAATCCCCAAACTAATCCCAATGCCCCGCTCTCTCCCCATATCCCTGTATCCATCCACAAACTAATCCCAATGCCACGCTCTCTCCCCATATCCCTGTATCAATCCCCAAACTAATCCCACTGCCCCACTCTCTCCCCGTATCTCTGTATCAATCCCCAAACTAATCCCACTGCCCCGATCTCTCCCCATATCCCTGTATCCATCCAAAAACTAATCCCAATGCCCCGCTCTCTCCCCATATCCCTGTATCAACCCCCAAACTAATCCCACTGCCCCAGTCTTTCCCCGTATCCCTGTATCAATCCACAAACTAATCCCACTGCCCCGCTCCCTCCCCAAATTCCTGTATCAATCCCTAAACTAATCCCACTGCCCCGCTCTCCCCATATCCCTGTATCAATCCCCAAACTAATCCCACTGACCCGCTCTCTCCCCATATCCCTGTACCAATCCCCAAACTAATCCCACTGCCCCACTATCTCCCCATATCCATGTATCAATCCCCAAACCAATCCCACTGCCCCGTTCTCTCCCCGTATCGCCGTATCAATCCCCAAACTAATCCCACTGCCCCACTATCTCCCCATATCCATGTATCAATCCCCAAACCAATCCCACTGCCCCGCTCTCTCCCCGTATCCCTGTATCAATCCCCAAACTAATCCCACTGCCCCACTATCTCCCCATATCCCTGTATCAATCCCCAAACTAATCCCACTGCCCCACTCTCTCCCCGTAGCCCTGTATCAATCCCCAAACTAATCCCACTGCCCCACTCTCTCCCCGTATCCCTGTATCAATCCACAAACTAATCCCACTGCCCCGCTCTCTCCCCGTATACCTGTATCAATCCACAAACTAATCCCACAGGCCCTCTCTCTCCCCGTATCCCTGTATCAATCCGCAAACTAATCCCACTGACCCGCTCTCTCCCCATATCCCTGTATCAATCCCCAAACTAATCCCACTGCCCCTCTCTCTCCCCGTATCCCTGTATCAATCCCCAAACTAATCCCACTGCCCCTCTCTCTCCCCGTATCCCTGTATCAATCCCCAAACTAATCCCACTGCCCCACTCTCTCCCCATATCCCTGTATCAATCCCCAAACTAATCCCACTGCCCCGCTCCCCCCATATCCCTGTATCAATCCGCAAACTAATCCCACTGCCCCGCTCTCTCCCCGTATCCCTGTATCAATCCCCAAACTAATCCCACTGCCCCGCTCTCTCCCCGTATCCCTGTATCAATCCCCAAACTAATCCCACTGCCCCGCTCTCTCCCCGTATCCCTGTATCAATCCCCAAACTAATCCCACTGCCCCGCTCTCTCCCCGTATCCCTGTATCAATCCCCAAACTAATCCCGCTGCCCCGCTCTCTCCCCGTATCCCTGTATCAATCCCCAAACTAATCCCACTGCCCCGCTCTCTCCCCGTATCCCTGTATCAATCCCCAAACTAATCCCACTGCCCGCTCTCTCCCCATATCCCAGTATCAATCCCCAAACTAATCCCACTGCCCCGCTCTCTCCCCGTATCCCTGTATCAATCCCCAAACTAATCCCACTACCCCACTATCTCCCCATATCCCTGTATCAATCCACAAACTAATCCCACTGCCCCGCTCTCTCCCCGTATCCCTGTATCTATCCCCAAACTAATCCCACTGCCCCACTCTCTCCCCATATCCCTGTATCAATCCCCACACTAATCCCACTGCCCCACTCTCTCCCCGTATCCCTGTATCAATCCCCAAACTAATCCCACTGCCCCACTCTCTCTCCCCATATCCCTGTATCAATCCCCAAACTAATCCCACTGCCCCGCTCCCTCCCCATATCCCTGTCTCAATCCCCAAACTAATCCCACTGCCCCGCACACTCCCCATATCCCTGTATCAATCCCCAAACTAATCCCACTGCCCCGCTCCCTCCCCATATCCCTGTCTCAATCCACAAACTAATCCCACTGCCCCGCTCTCTCCCCGTTTCCCTGTATCAATCCCCAAACTAATCCCACTGCCCCACTCTCTCCCCATATCCCTGTATCAATCCCCAAACTAATCCCACTGCCCCGCTCTCTCCCCGTATCCCTGTATCAATCCCCAAACTAATCCCGCTGCCCCGCTCTCTCCCCGTATCCCTGTATCAATCCCCAAACTAATCCCACTGCCCCGCTCTCTCCCCCTATCCCTGTATCAATCCTCAAACAAATCCCACTGCCCCGCTCTCTCCCCGTATCGCTGTATCAATCCCCAAACTAATCCCACTGCCCCGCTCTCTCCCCGTATCCCTGTATCAATCCCCAAACTAATCCCACTGCCCCGCTCCCTCCCCATATCCCTGTATCAATCCCCAAACTAATCCCACTGCCCCGCTCCCTCCCCATATCCCTGTATCAATCCCCAAACTAATCCCACCGCCCCGCTCTCTCTCCCCATATCCCTGTATCAATCCCCAAACTAATCCCACTGCCCCGCTCTCTCTCCCCATATCCCTGTATCAATCCCCAAACTAATCCCACTGCCCCGCTCCCTCCCCATATCCCTGTATCAATCCCCAAACTAATCCCACCGCCCCGCTCTCTCTCCCCATATCCCTGCATCAATCCCCAAACTAATCCCACTGCCCCACTCTCTCCCCATATCCCTGTATCAATCCCCAAACTAATCCCACTGCCCCGCTCTCTCCCCATATCCCTGTATCAATCCGCAAACTAATCCCACTGCCCCGCTCTCTCCCCGTATTCCTCTATCAATCCCCAAACTAATCCCACTGCCCCGCTCTCTCCCCGTATCCCTGTATCTATCCCCAAACTAATCCCACTGCCCCACTCTCCCCCCATATCCCTGTATCAATCCCCAAACTAATCCCACTGCCCCGCTCCCTCCCCATATCCCTGTCTCAATCCCCAAACTAATCCCACTGCCCCGCACACTCCCCATATCCCTGTATCAATCCCCAAACTAATCCCACTGCCCCGCTCTCTCCTCGTATCCCTGTATCAATCCCCAAACTAATCCCACTGCCCCGCTCCCTCCCCATATCCCTGTCTCAATCCACAAACTAATCCCACTGCCCCACTATTTCCCCATATCCCTGTATCAATCCCCAAACTAATCCCACTGCCCCGCTCTCTCCCCGTATCCCTGTATCAATCCCCAAACTAATCCCGCTGCCCCGCTCTCTCCCCGTATCCCTGTATCAGTCCCCAAACTAATCCCACTGCCCCGCTCTCTCCCCGTATCGCTGTATCAATCCCCAAACTAATCCCACTGCCCCGCTCTCTCCCCGTATCCCTGTATCAATCCCCAAACTAATCCCACTGCCCCGCTCCCTCCCCATATCCCTGTATCAATCCCCAAACTAATCCCACTGCCCCGCTCTCTCCCCACATCCCTGTATCAATCCCCAAACTAATCCCACTGCCCCGCTCTCTCCCCGTATCGCTGTATCAATCCCCAAACTAATCCCACTGCCCCGCTCCCTCCCCATATCCCTGTATCAATCCCCAAACTAATCCCACCGCCCCGCTCTCTCTCCCCATATCCCTGTATCAATCCTCAAACTAATCCCACTGCCCCGCTCTCTCTCCCCATATCCCTGTATCAATCCCCAAACTAATCCCACTGCCCCGCTCCCTCCCCATATCCCTGTATCAATCCCCAAACTAATCCCACCGCCCCGCTCTCTCCCCGTATCCCTGTATCAATCCCCAAACTAATCCCACTGCCCCGCTCTCTCTCCCCATATCCCTGTATCAATCCCCAAACTAATCCCACTGCCCCGCTCTCTCCCCATATCCCTGTATCAATCCCCAAACTAATCCCACTGCCCCGCTCTCTCCCCGTATCCCTGTATCAATCCCCAAACTAATCCCACTGCCCCGCTCTCTCCCCGTATCCCTGTATCAATCCCCAAACTAATCCCACTGCCCCGCTCTCTCTCCCCATATCCCTGTATCAATCCCCAAACTAATCCCACCGCCCCGCTCTCTCTCCCCATATCCCTGTATCAATCCCCAAACTAATCCCACCGCCCCTCTCTCTCCCCATATCCCTGTATCAATCCCCAAACTAATCCCACTGCCCCGCTCTCTCTCCCCATATCCCTGTATCAATCCCCAAACTAATCCCACTGCCCCGCTCTCTCCCCATATCCCTGTATCAATCCCCAAACTAATCCCACTGCCCCGCTCTCTCCCCGTATCCCTGTATCAATCCCCAAACTAATCCCACTGCCCCGCTCTCTCCCCGTATCCCTGTATCAATCCCCAAACTAATCCCACTGCCCCGCTCTCTCCCCGTATCCCTGTATCAATCCCCAAACTAATCCCACTGCCCCACTCTCTCCCCGTATCCCTGTATCAATCCCCAAACTAATCCCACTGCCCTCCACTCTCTCCCCATATCCCTGTATCAATCCCCAAACTAATCCCACTGCCCCGCTCTCTCCCCGTATCCCTGTATCAATCCCCAAACTAATCCCACTGCCCCGCTCTCTCCCCATATCCCTGTATCAATCCCCAGACTAATCCCACTTCCCCGCTCTCTCCCCATATCCCTGTATCAATCCCCAAACTAATCCCACTGCCCCGCTCTCTCCCCGTATCCCTGTATCAATCCCCAAACTAATCCCACTTCCCCGCTCTCTCCCCATATCCCTGTATCAGTCCCCAAACTAATCCCACTGCCCGGCTCTCTCCCCTTATCCCTGTATCAATCCCCAAACTAATCCCACTGCCCCGCTCTCTCCCCATATCCCTGTATCAATCCCCAAACTAATCCCACTTCCCCGCTCTCTCCCCATATCCCTGTATCAATCCCCAAACTATTCACACTGCCCCACTCTCTCCCCATATCCCTGTATCAATCCTCAAACTATTCCCACTTCCCCGCTCTCTCCCCATATCCCTGTATCAATCCTCAAACTATTCCCACTGCCCCGCTCTCCCCCCGTATCCCTGTATCAATCCCCAAACTAATCCCACTGCCCCGCTCTCTCCCCGTATCCCTGTATCAATCCCCAAACTAATCCCACTGCCCCACTCTCTCCCCGTATCCCTGTATCAATCCCCAAACTAATCCCACTGCCCCTCGCTCTCTCCCTGTATCCCTGTATCAATCCCCAAACTAATCCCACTGCCCCGCTCTCTCCCCATATCCCTATATCAATTCCCAAACTAATCCCACTGCCCCAGTCTCTCCCCATAACCCTGTATCAATCCACAAACTAATCCCAATGCCCCACTCTCTCCCCAAATCCCAGTATCAATCCACAAACTAATCCCACTGACCCGCAGTCTCACCATATCCCTGTATCAATCCCCAAACTAATCCCACTGCCCCGCTCTCTCCCCATATCCCTGTATCAATCCACAAACTAATCCCACTGCCCCGCTCTCTCCCCGTATCCCTGTATCAATCCACAAACTAATCCCACTGCCCCGCTCTCTCCCCGTATCCCTGTATCAATCCCCAAACTAATCCCACTGCCCCACTCTCTCCCCGTATCCCTGTACCAATCCCCAAACTAATCCCACTGCCCCGCTCTCTCCCCGTATCCCTGTATCAATCCACAAACTAATCCCACTGCCCCACTCTCTCCCCATATCCCTGTATCAATCCACAAACTAATCCCACTGCCCCACTCTCTCCCCATATCCCTGTATCAATCCACAAACTAATCCCACTGCCCCACTCTCTCCCCGTATCCCTGTATCAATCCCCAAACTAATCCCACTGCCCTGCTATCTCCCCCTATCCCTGTATCAATCCACAAACTAATCCCACTGCCCCACTCTCTCCCCATATCCCTGTATCAATCCACAAACTAATCCCACTGCCCCACTCTCTCCCCGTATCCCTGTATCAATCCCGAAACTAATCCCACTGCCCCACTCTCTCGTCGTATCCCTGTATCAATCCCCAAACTAATCCCACTGCCCCGCTCTCTCCCCATATCCCTGTATCAATCCCCAAACTAATCCCACTGCCCCACTCTCTCCCCGTATCCCTGTATCAATCCCCAAACCAATTCCAATGCCCCGTTCTCTCCCCGTATCCCTGTATCAATCCACAAACTAATCCCACTGCCCCACTCTCTCCCCGTATCCCTGTATCAATCCCCAAACTAATCCCACTGCCCTGCTATCTCCCCCTATCCCTGTATCAATCCACAAACTAATCCCACTGCCCCACTCTCTCCCCATATCCCTGTATCAATCCACAAACTAATCCCACTGCCCCACTCTCTCCCCGTATCCCTGTATCAATCCCCAAACTAATCCCACTGCCCCACTCTCTCGTCGTATCCCTGTATCAATCCCCAAACTAATCCCACTGCCCCTCGCTCTCTCCCCGTATCCCTGTATCAATCCCGAAACTAATCCCACTGCTCCGCACTCTCCCCATATCCCTGTATCAAACCCCACACTAATTCCACTGCCCCGCTCGCTCCCCATATCCCTCTATCAATTCCCAAACCAATCCCACTGCACCCCGCTCTCTCCCCGTATCAATCCCCAAACTAATCCCTCAGCCCCGCTCTCTCCCTATATCCCTGTATCAATCCCCAAACTAATCCCTCAGAACCGCTCTCCCCCCGTATCCCTGAATCAATCCCCAAACTAATCCCACTGCCCCGCTCTCTCCCCATATCCCTGTATCAATCCCCAAACTAATCCCACTGCCCCGCTCTCTCCCCGTATCCCTGTATCAATCCCCAATCTAATCCCACTGCCCCGCTCGCTCCCCATATCCCTGTATCAATCCCCAAACTAATCCCACTGCCCCGCTCGCTCCCCATATCCCTGTATCAATCCCTAAACTAATCCCACTGCCTCACTCTCTCCACATATCCCTGTATCAATCCCCAAACTAATCCCACTGCCTCGCTCTCTCCCCGTATCCCTGTATCAATCCCCAAACTAATCCCAATGCCCCGCTCTCTCCCCATATCCCTGTATCCATCCACAAACTAATCCCAATGCCACGCTCTCTCCCCATATCCCTGTATCAATCCCCAAACTAATCCCACTGCCCCACTCTCTCCCCGTATCTCTGTATCAATCCCCAAACTAATCCCACTGCCCCGATCTCTCCCCATATCCCTGTATCCATCCAAAAACTAATCCCAATGCCACGCTCTCTCCCCATATCCCTGTATCCATTCACAAACTAATCCCAGTGCCCCGCTCTCTCCCCGTATCCCTGTATCAACCCCCAAACTAATCCCACTGCCCCAGTCTTTCCCCGTATCCCTGTATCAATCCACAAACTAATCCCACTGCCCCGCTCCCTCCCCAAATTCCTGTATCAATCCCTAAACTAATCCCACTGCCCCGCTCTCCCCATATCCCTGTATCAATCCCCAAACTAATCCCACTGACCCGCTCTCTCCCCATATCCCTGTACCAATCCCCAAACTAATCCCACTGCCCCACTATCTCCCCATATCCATGTATCAATCCCCAAACCAATCCCACTGCCCCGTTCTCTCCCCGTATCGCCGTATCAATCCCCAAACTAATCCCACTGCCCCACTATCTCCCCATATCCATGTATCAATCCCCAAACCAATCCCACTGCCCCGCTCTCTCCCCGTATCCCTGTATCAATCCCCAAACTAATCCCACTGCCCCACTATCTCCCCATATCCCTGTATCAATCCCCAAACTAATCCCACTGCCCCACTCTCTCCCCGTAGCCCTGTATCAATCCCCAAACTAATCCCACTGCCCCACTCTCTCCCCGTATCCCTGTATCAATCCACAAACTAATCCCACTGCCCCGCTCTCTCCCCGTATACCTGTATCAATCCACAAACTAATCCCACTGGCCCTCTCTCTCCCCGTATCCCTGTATCAATCCGCAAACTAATCCCACTGACCCGCTCTCTCCCCATATCCCTGTATCAATCCCCAAACTAATCCCACTGCCCCTCTCTCTCCCCGTATCCCTGTATCAATCCCCAAACTAATCCCACTGCCCTGCTCTCTCCCCATATCCCTGTATCAATCCCCAAACTAATCCCACTGCCCCGCTCTCTCCCCATAGCCCTGTATCAATCCCCAAACTAATCCCACTGCCCCACTCTCTCCCCATATCCCTGTATCAATCCCCAAACTAATCCCACTGCCCCGCTCTCTCCCCGTATCCCTGTATCAATCCCCAAACTAATCCCACTGCCCCGCTCTCTCCCCGTATCCCTGTATCAATCCCCAAACTAATCCCACTGCCCCTCTCTCTCCCCGTATCCCTGTATCAATCCCCAAACTAATCCCACTGCCCCACTCTCTCCCCATATCCCTGTATCAATCCCCAAACTAATCCCACTGCCCTGCTCTCTCCCCATATCCCTGTATCAATCCCCAAACTAATCCCACTGCCCCTCTCTCTCCCCGTATCCCTGTATCAATCCCCAAACTAATCCCACTGCCCCACTCTCTCCCCATATCCCTGTATCAATCCCCAAACTAATCCCACTGCCCCGCTCCCCCCATATCCCTGTATCAATCCGCAAACTAATCCCACTGCCCCGCTCTCTCCCCGTATCCCTGTATCAATCCCCAAACTAATCCCACTGCCCCGCTCTCTCCCCGTATCCCTGTATCAATCCCCAAACTAATCCCACTGCCCCGCTCTCTCCCCGTATCCCTGTATCAATCCCCAAACTAATCCCACTGCCCCACTCTCCCCCCGTATCCCTGTATCAATCCCCAAACTAATCCCACTGCCCCGCTCTCTCCCCGTATTCCTGTATCAATCCCCAAACTAATCCCACTGCCCCGCTCTCTCCCCGTATCCCTGTATCAATCCCCAAACTAATCCCACTGCCCGCTCTCTCCCCATATCCCAGTATCAATCCCCAAACTAATCCCACTGCCCCGCTCTCTCCCCGTATCCCTGTATCAATCCCCAAACTAATCCCACTACCCCACTATCTCCCCATATCCCTGTATCAATCCACAAACTAATCCCACTGCCCCGCTCTCTCCCCGTATCCCTGTATCTATCCCCAAACTAATCCCACTGCCCCACTCTCTCCCCATATCCCTGTATCAATCCCCAAACTAATCCCACTGTCCCCCGCTCTCTCCCCATAACCCTGTATCTATCCCCAAACTAATCCCACTGCCCCACTCTCTCCCCATATCCCTGTATCAATCCCCAAACCAATCCCACTGCCCCGCACTCTCTCCCCATATCCCTGTATCAATCCCCAGACTAATCCCACTGCCCCACTCTCTCCCCGTATCCCTGTATCAATCCCCAAACTAATCCCACTGCCCCGCTCTCTCCCCATATCCCTGTCTCAATCCCCAAACTAATCCCACTGCCCCGCACACTCCCCATATCCCTGTATCAATCCGCAAACTAATCCCACTGCCCTGCTCTCTCCCCATATCCCTGTATCAATCCCCAAACTAATCCCACTGCCCCGCTCCCTCCCCATATCCCTGTCTCAATCCCCAAACTAATCCCACTGCCCCGCACACTCCCCATATCCCTGTATCAATCCCCAAACTAATCCCACTGCCCCGCTCCCTCCCCATATCCCTGTCTCAATCCACAAACTAATCCCACTGCCCCACTATTTCCCCATATCCCTGTATCAATCCCCAAACTAATCCCACTGCCCCGCTCTCTCCCCGTATCCCTGTATCAATCCCCAAACTAATCCCGCTGCCCCGCTCTCTCCCCGTATCCCTGTATCAATCCCCAAACTAATCCCACTGCCCCGCTCTCTCCCCGTATCCCTGTATCAATCCCCAAACTAATCCCACTGCCCCACTCTCTCCCGGTATCCCTGTACCAATCCCCAAACTAATCCCACTGCCCCGCTCTCTCCCCCTATCCCTGTATCAATCCTCAAACTAATCCCACTGCCCCGCTCTCTCCCCGTATCGCTGTATCAATCCCCAAACTAATCCCACTGCCCCGCTCTCTCCCCGTATCCCTGTATCAATCCCCAAACTAATCCCACTGCCCCGCTCCCTCCCCATATCCCTGTATCAATCCCCAAACTAATCCCACTGCCCCGCTCCCTCCCCATATCCCTGTATCAATCCCCAAACTAATCCCACTGCCCCACTATTTCCCCATATCCCTGTATCAATCCCCAAACTAATCCCACTGCCCCGCTCTCTCCCCGTATCCCTGTATCAATCCCCAAACTAATCCCGCTGCCCCGCTCTCTCCCCGTATCCCTGTATCAATCCCCAAACTAATCCCACCGCCCCGCTCTCTCTCCCCATATCCCTGTATCAATCCCCAAACTAATCCCACTGCCCCGCTCTCTCTCCCCATATCCCTGTATCAATCCCCAAACTAATCCCACCGCCCCGCTCTCTCTCCCCATATCCCTGTATCAATCCCCAAACTAATCCCACTGCCCCGCTCCCTCCCCATATCCCTGTATCAATCCCCAAACTAATCCCACCGCCCCGCTCTCTCTCCCCATATCCCTGTATCAATCCCCAAACTAATCCCACTGCCCCACTCTCTCCCCGTATCCCTGTATCAATCCGCAAACTAATCCCACTGCCCCGCTCTCTCCCCGTATCCCTGTATCAATCCCCAAACTAATCCCACTGCCCCGCTCTCTCCCCATATCCCTGTATCAATCCCCAAACTAATCCCACTGCCCCGCACACTCCCCATATCCCTGTATCAATCCCCAAACTAATCCCACTGCCCCGCTCTCTCCCCGTATTCCTGTATCAATCCCCAAACTAATCCCACTGCCCCGCTCTCTCCCCGTATCCCTGTATCAATCCCCAAACTAATCCCACTGCCCGCTCTCTCCCCATATCCCAGTATCAATCCCCAAACTAATCCCACTGCCCCGCTCTCTCCCCGTATCCCTGTATCAATCCCCAAACTAATCCCACTGCCCCGCTCTCTCCCCGTATCCCTGTATCAATCCCCAAACTAATCCCACTGCCCCACTATCTCCCCATATCCCTGTATCAATCCACAAACTAATCCCACTGCCCCGCTCTCTCCCCGTATCCCTGTATCTATCCCCAAACTAATCCCACAGCCCCACTCTCTCCCCATATCCCTGTATCAATCCCCACACTAATCCCACTGCCCCACTCTCCCCCCATATCCCTGTATCAATCCGCAAACTAATCCCACTGCCCTGCTCTCTCCCCATATCCCTGTATCAATCCCCAAACTAATCCCACTGCCCCGCTCCCTCCCCATATCCCTGTCTCAATCCCCAAACTAATCCCACTGCCCCACTCTCTCCCCGTATCCCTGTATCAATCCCCAAACTAATCCCACTGCCCCGCGCTCTCCCCGTATCCCTGTATCAATCCCCAAACTAATCCCACTGCCCCGCTCTCTCCCCGTATCGCTGTATCAATCCCCAAACTAATCCCACCGCCCCGCTCTCTCTCCCCATATCCCTGTATCAATCCCCAAACTAATCCCACTGCCCCGCTCCCTCCCCATATCCCTGTATCAATCCCCAAACTAATCCCACCGCCCCGCTCTCTCTCCCCATATCCCTGTATCAATCCCCAAACTAATCCCACTGCCCCGCTCTCTCCCCGTATCCCTGTATCAATCCCCAAACTAATCCCACTACCCCGCTCTCTCCCCGTATCCCTGTATCAATCCCCAAACTAATCCCACTGCCCCGCTGCCTCCCCATATCCCTGTATCAATCCCCAAACTAATCCCACCGCCCCGCTCTCTCTCCCCATATCCCTGTATCAATCCCCAAACTAATCCCACTGCCCCGCTCTCTCTCCCCATATCCCTGTATCAATCCCCAAACTAATCCCACTGCCCCGCTCCCTCCCCATATCCCTGTATCAATCCCCAAACTAATCCCACCGCCCCGCTCTCTCTCCCCATATCCCTGTATCAATCCCCAAACTAATCCCACTGCCCCGCTCTCTCTCCCCATATCCCTGTATCAATCCCCAAACTAATCCCACTGCCCCGCACTCTCCCCATATCCCTGTATCAATCCCCAAACTAATCCCACTGCCCCGCTCTCTCCCCGTATCCCTGTATCAATCCCCAAACTAATCCCACTGCCCAACTATCTCCCCATATCCCTGTATCAATCCACAAACTAATCCCACTGCCCCGCTCTCTCCCCGTATCCCTGTATCTATCCCCAAACTAATCCCACTGCCCCGCGTTCTCCCCATATCCCTGTATCAATCCCCAAACTAATCCCACTGCCCCACTCTCTCCCCGTATCCCTGTATCAATCCCCAAACTAATCCCACTGCCCTCCACTCTCTCCCCATATCCCTGTATCAATCCCCAAACTAATCCCACTGCCCCGCTCTCTCCCCTTATCCCTGTATCAATCCCCAAACTAATCCCACTGCCCTCCACTCTCTCCCCATATCCCTGTATCAATCCCCAAACTAATCCCACTGCCCCGCTCTCTCCCCGTATCCCTGTATCAATCCCCAAACTAATCCCACTGCCCCGCTCTCTCCCCATATCCCTGTATCAATCCCCAAACTAATCCCACTTCCCCGCTCTCTCCCCATATCCCTGTATCAATCCCCAAACTAATCCCACTGCCCCGCTCTCTCCCCGTATCCCTGTATCAATCCCCAAACTAATCCCACTTCCCCGCTCTCTCCCCATATCCCTGTATCAGTCCCCAAACTAATCCCACTGCCCCTCTCTCTCCCCTTATCCCTGTATCAATCCCCAAACTAATCCCACTGCCCCGCTCTCTCCCCATATCCCTGTATCAATCCCCAAACTAATCCCACTTCCCCGCTCTCTCCCCATATCCCTGTATCAATCCCCAAACTATTCACACTGCCCCACTCTCTCCCCATATCCCTGTATCAATCCCCAAACTAATCCCACTGCCCCGCTCTCTCCCCTTATCCCTGTATCAATCCCCAAACTAATCCCACTGCCCCGCTCTCTCCCCATATCCCTGTATCAATCCCCAAACTAATCCCACTTCCCCGCTCTCTCCCCATATCCCTGTATCAATCCTCAAACTATTCCCACTGCCCCGCTCTCCCCCCGTATCCCTGTATCAATCCCCAAACTAATCCCACTGCCCCGCTCTCTCCCCGTATCCCTGTATCAATCCCCAAACTAATCCTACTGCCCCGCTCTCTCCCCGTATCCCTGTATCAATTCCCAAACTAATCCCACTGCCCCGCACTCTCCCCGTATCCCTGTATCAATCCCCAAACTAATCCCACTGCCCCGCACTCTCCCCGTATCCCTGTGTCAATCCCCAAACTAATCCCACTGCCCCGCTCTCTCCCCATAGTCCTGTATCAATCCCCAAACTAATCCCACTGCCCCACTCTCTCCCCGTATCCCTTTATCAATTCCCAAACTAGTCCCACTGACCTCCGATCTCTCCCCATAGCCTTGTATCAATCCCCAAACTAATCCCACTGCCCCACTCTCTCCCGGTATACCTGTATCAATCCCCAAACTAATCCCACTGCCCCACTCTCTCCCCGTATCCCTGTATCAATCCCCAAACTAATCCAACTGCCCCGCTCTCTCCCCGTATCCCTGTATCAACCCCCAAACTAATCCCACTGCCCCGCTCTCTCCCCGTATCCCTGTATCAATCCCCAAACTAATCCCACTGCCCCGCTCTCTCCCCATAGTCCTGTATCAATCCCCAAACTAATCCCACTGCCCCACTCTCTCCCCGTATCCCTTTATCAATTCCCAAACTAGTCCCACTGACCCCCGATCTCTCCCCATAGCCTTGTATCAATCCCCAAACTAATCCCACTGCCCCGCTCTCTCCCCGTATCCCTGTATCAATCCCCAAACTAATCCCACTGCCCCGCTCTCTCCCCGTATCCCTGTATCAATCCCCAAACTAATCCCACTGCCCCGCACTCTCCCCGTATCCCTGTATCAATCCCCAAACTAATCCCACTGCCCCACTCTCTCCCCGTATCCCTTTATCAATTCCCAAACTAGTCCCACTGACCCCCGATCTCTCCCCATAGCCTTGCATCAATCACCAAACTAATCCCACTGCCCCGCGCTCTCCCCATATCCCTGTATCAATCCCCAATCTAATCCCACTGCCCCGCTCTCTCCCCGTATCCCTGTATCAATACTCTAACTAATCCCACTCCCCCACTCTCTCCCCATATCCCTGTATCAATCCACAAACTAATCCCACTGCCCCACTCTCTCCCCAAATCCCTGTATCAATCCACAAACTAATCCCACTGCCCCGCTCTCTCCCCTTATCCCTGTATCAATCCCCAAACTAATCCCACTGCCCCGCTCTCTCCCCATATCCCTGTATCAATCCCCAAACTAATCCCACTTCCCCGCTCTCTCCCCATATCCCTGTATCAATCCCCAAACTATTCCCACTGCCCCGCTCTCTCCCCATATCCCAGTATCAATCCCCAAACTAATCCCACTGCCCCGCACTCTCCCCATATCCCTGTATCAATCCCCAAACTAATCCCACTGCCCCGCTCTCTCCCCTTATCCCTGTATCAATCCCCAAACTAATCCCACTGCCCCGCTCTCTCCCCATATCCCTGTATCAATCCCCAAACTAATCCCACTTCCCCGCTCTCTCCCCATATCCCTGTATCAATCCTCAAACTATTCCCACTGCCCCGCTCTCCCCCCGTATCCCTGTATCAATCCCCAAACCAATCCCACTGCCCCGTTCTCTCCCCGTATCCCTGTATCAATCCCCAAACTAATCCCACTGCCCCACTATCTCCCCATATCCCTGTATCAATCCCCAAACTAATCCCACTGCCCTGCTCTCTCCCCGTATCCCTGTATCAATCCCCAAACTAATCCCCCTGCCCCAGTCTCTCCCCGTATCCCTGTATCAATCCCCAAACTAATCCCACTGCCCCGCTCTCTCCCTATATCCCTGTATCAATCCCCAAACTAATCCCACTGCCCCGCGCTCTCCCCATATCCCTGTATCAATCCCCAAATTAATCCCACTGTCCCCCGCTCTCTCTCCCCGTGTCCCTGTATCAATCCCCAAACTAATCCCACTGCCCCTCTCTCTCCCCGTATCCCTGTATCAATCCCCAAACTAATCCCACTGTTCCCCGCTCTCTCCCCGTATCCCTGTATCAATCCCCAATCTAATCCCACTGTTCCCTGCTCTCTCCCCGTATCCCTGAATCAATCTCCAAACTAATCCCACTGCCCCGCACTCTCCCCGTATCCCTGTATCAATCCCCAAACTAATCCCACTGCCCCGCACTCTCCCCGTATCCCTGTATCAATCCCCAAACTAATCCCACTGCCCCGCTCTCTCCCCGTATCCCTGTGTCAATCCCCAAACTATTCCCACTCCCCCACTCTCTCCCCATAGCCCTGTATCAATCCCCAAACTAATCCCACTGCCCCGCTCTCTCCCCGTATCCCTGTATCAATCCCCAAACTAATCCCACTGCCCCGCTCTCTCCCCGTATCCCTGTATCAATCCCCAAACTAATCCCACTGCCCCGCACTCTCCCCGTATCCCTGTATCAATCCCCAAACTAATCCCACTGCCCCGCTCTCTCCCCGTATCCCTGTGTCAATCCCCAAACTAATCCCACTGCCCCGCTCTCTCCCCATAGTCCTGTATCAATCCCCAAACTAATCACACTGCCCCGCTCTCTCCCCGTATCCCTGTATCAATCCCCAAACTAATCCCACTGCCCCGCTCTCTCCCCGTATCCCTGTATCAATCCCCAAACTAATCCCACTGCCCCGCTCTCTCCCCGTATCCCTGTATCAATCCCCAAACTAATCCCACTGCCCCGCTCTCTCCCCGTATCCCTGTATCAATTCCCAAACTAGTCCCACTGACCCCCGATCTCTCCCCATAGCCTTGTATCAATCCCCAAACTAATCCCACTGCCCCGCTCTCTCCCCGTATCCCTGTATCAATCCCCAAACTAATCCCACTGCCCCGCTCTCTCCCCGTATCCCTGTATCAATCCGCAAACTAATCCCACTGCCCCGCACTCTCCCCGTATCCCTGTATCATTCCCCAATCTAATCCCACTGCCCCGCTCTCTCCCCATATCCCTGTATCAATACTCTAACTAATCCCACTCCCCCACTCTCTCCCCATATCCCTGTATCAATCCACAAACTAATCCCACTGCCCCACTCTCTCCCCAAATCCCTGTATCAATCCACAAACTAATCCCACTGCCCCGCTCTCTCCCCTTATCCCTGTATCAATCCCCAAACTAATCCCACTTCCCCGCTCTCTCCCCATAGCCCTGTATCAATCCCCAAACTATTCCCAATGCCCCGCTCTCTCCCCAAATCCCTGTATCAATCCACAAACTAATCCCACTGCCCCGCTCTCTCCCCATATCCCTGTATCAATCCCCAAACTATTCCCACTGCCCCGCTCTCTCCCCATATCCCTGTATCAATCCCCAAACTAATCCCACTTCCCCGCTCTCTCCCCATATCCCTGTATCAAACCCCAAACTATTCCCACTGCCCCGCTCTCTCCCCATATCCCTGTATCAATCCCCAAACTAATCCCACTGCCCCGCTCTCTCCCCTTATCCCTGTATCAATCCCCAAACTAATCCCACTGCCCCGCTCTCTCCCCATATCCCTGTATCAATCCCCAAACTAATCCCACTTCCCCGCTCTCTCCCCATATCCCTGTATCAATCCTCAAACTATTCCCACTGCCCCGCTCTCCCCCCGTATCCCTGTATCAATCCCCAAACCAATCCCACTGCCCCGTTCTCTCCCCGTATCCCTGTATCAATCCCCAAACTAATCCCACTGCCCTGCTCTCTCCCCGTATCCCTGTATCAATCCCCAAACTAATCCCCCTGCCCCAGTCTCTCCCCGTATCCCTGTATCAATCCCCAAACAAATCCCACTGCCCCGCTCTCTCCCTATATCCCTGTATCAATCCCCAAACTAATCCAACTGCCCCGGTCTCTCTCCCCGTATCCCTGTATCAATCCCCAAACTAATCCCACTGTTCCCCGCTCTCTACCCGTATCCCTGTATCAATCCCCAAACTAATCCAACTGCCCCGCCCTCTCTCACCATATCCCTGTATCAATCCCCAATCTAATCCCACTGTTCCCTGCTCTCTCCCCGTATCCCTGAATCAATCCCCAAACTAATCCCACTGCCCCGCGCTCTCCCTATATCCCTGTATCAATCCCCAAACTAATCCCACTGCCCCGCGCTCTCCCCATATCCCTGTATCAATCCCCAAATTAATCCCACTGTCCCCCGCTCTCTCCCCATATCCCTGTATCAATCCCCAAACTAATCCAACCTCCCCACTCTCTCTCCCCATAGCCCTGTATCAATCCCCAAACTAATCCCATTGCCCCGCGCTCTCCCCATATCCCTGTATCAATCCCCAAATTAATCCCACTGTCCCCCGCTCTCTCCCCGTATCCCTGTATCAATCCCCAAACTAATCCCACTGCCCCACTCTCTCTCCCCATAGCCCTGTATCAATCCCCAAACTAATCGAACTGCCCCCCGCTCTCTCCCCGTATCCCTGTATCAATCCCCAAACTAATCCCACTGCCCCGCTCTCTCCCCATATCCCTGTATCAATCCCCAAACTAATCCCACTGCCCCGCTCTCTCCCCGTATCCCTGTATCAATCCCCAAACTAATCCCACTGCCCCGCTCTCTCCCCGTATCCCTGTATCAATCCCCAAACTAATCCCACTGCCCCACTCTCTCTCCCCATATCCCTGTATCAATCCCCAAACTAATCCCACTGCCCCGCTCTCTCCCCGTCTCACTGTATCAATCCCCAAACTAATCCCACTGCCCCACTCTATTCCCGTATCCCTGTATCAATCCCCAAAGTAATCCCACTGCCCCACTCTCTCCCCGTATCCCTGTATCAATCCCCAAACTAATCCCACTGCCCCGCTCTCTCCCCATAGTCCTGTATCAATCCCCAAACTAATCCCACTGCCCCGCTCTCTCCCCGTCTCACTGTATCAATCCCCAAACTAATCCCACTGCCCCGCTCTCTCCCCGTATACCTGTATCAATCCACAAACTAATCCCACTGCCCCAGTCTCTCCCCGTATCCCTGTATCAAACCCCAAACAAATCCAACTGCCCCGCTCTCTCTCCCCATATCCCTGTATCAATCCCCAAACTAATCCCACTGCCCCGCTCTCTCCCCATATCCCTGTATCAATCCCCAAACTAATCCCACTGCCCCGCGCTCTCCCCATATCCCTGTATCAATCCCCAATCTAATCCCACTGCCCCACTCTCTCCCCATAGTCCTGTATCAATACTCTAACTAATCCCACTCCCCCACTCTCTCCCCATATCCCTGTATCAATCCACAAACTAATCCCACTGCCCCACTCTCTCCCCATATCCCTGTATCAATCCACAAACTAATCCCACTGCCCCGCTCTCTCCCCGTATCCCTGTATCAATCCACAAACTAATCCCACTGCCCCACTCTCTCCCTGTATCCCTGTATCAATCCCCAAACTAATCCCACTGCCCCACTCTCTCCCTGTATCCCTGTATCAATCCCCAAACTAATCCCACTGCCCCGGTCTCTCTCCCCGTATCCCTGTATCAATCCCCAAACTAATCCAACTGCCCCGCCCTCTCTCACCATATCCCTGTATCAATCCCCAATCTAATCCCACTGTTCCCTGCTCTCTCCCCGTATCCCTGTATCAATCCCCAAACTAATCCCACAGCCCCGCGCTCTCCCCATATCCCTGTATCAATCCCCAAATTAATCCCACTGTCCCCCGCTCTCTCCCCATATCCCTGTATCAATCCCCAAACTAATCCAACTGCCCCACTCTCTCTCCCCATAGCCCTGTATCAATCCCCAAACTAATGCCACTGCCCCGCGCTCTCCCCATATCCCTGTATCAATCCCGAAATTAATCCCACTGTCCCCCGCTCTCTCCCCGTATCCCTGTATCAATCCCCAAACTAATCCCACTGCCCCACTCTCTCTCCCCATAGCCCTGTATCAATCCCCAAACTAATCGAACTGCCCCCCGCTCTCACCCCGTATCCCTGTATCAATCCCCAAACTAATCCCACTGCCCCGCTCTCTCCCCATATCCCTGTATCAATCCCCAAACTAATCCCACTGCCCCACTCTCTCTCCCCATAGCCCTGTATCAATCCCCAAACTAATCGAACTGCCCCGCTCTCTCCCCATATCCCTGTATCAATCCCCAAACTAATCCCACTGCCCCGCACTCTCCCCGTATCCCTGTATCAATCCAAAAACTAATCCCACTGCCCCACTCTCTCCCTGTATCCCTGTATCAATCCCCAAACTAATCCCACTGCCCCACTCTCTCCCTGTATCCCTGTATCAATCCCCAAACTAATCCCACTGCCCCACTCTCTCCCCATATCCCTGTATCAATCCACAAACTAATCCCACTGCCCCACTCTCTCCCCGTATCCCTGTATCAATCCCCAAACTAATCCCACTGCCCCTCGCTCTCTCCCCGTATCCCTGTATCAATCCCCAAACTAATCCCACTGCCCCGCTCTCTCCCCATATCCCTATATCAATTCCCAAACTAATCCCACTGCTCCAGTCTCTCCCCATATCCCTGTATCAATCCACAAACTAATCCCACTGCCCCACTCTCTCCCCGTATACCTGTATCAATCCACAAACTAATCCCACTGCCCCGCACTCTCACCATATCCCTGTATCAATCCCCAAACTAATCCCACTGCCCCGCTCTCTCCCCATATCCCTGTATCAATTCCCAAACTAATCCCACTGCCCCGCGCTCTCCCCATATCCCTGTATCAATCCCCAAACTAATCCCACTGCCCCACTATCTCCCCATATCACTGTATCAATCCCCAAACTAATCCCACTGTCCCTCTCTCTCCCGATATCTCTGTCTCAATCCCCAAACCAATTCCAATGCCCCGCTCTCTCTCCCCGTATCCCTGTATCAATTCACAAACTAATCCCACTGCCCCACTCTCTCCCCATATCCCTGTATCAATTCCCAAACTAATCCCATTGCCCCGCTCTCACCCCATATCCCCGTATCAATCCCGAAACTAATCCCACTGCTCCGCACTATCCCCATATCCCTGTATCAAACCCCACACTAATCCCACTGCCCCACTCTCTCCCCGTATCCCTGTATCAATCCCCAAGCTAATCCCACTGCCTCGCTCTCTCCCCGTATCAATCCCCAAACTAATCCCTCAGCCCCGCTCTCCCCCCGTATCCCTGTATCAATCCCCAAACTAATTCCACTGCACCCCGCTCTCTCCCCGTATCCCTGTATCAATCCCCAAACTAATCCCACTGCCCCACTATCTCCCCATATCCCTGTATCAATTCCCAAACTAATCCCACTGCCCTGCTCTCTCCCCATATACCTGTATCCATCCACAAACTAATCCCAATGCCACGCTCTCTCCGCATATCCCTGTATCTATCCCCAAACTAATCCCACTGCCCCACTCTCTCCCCGTATCTCTGTATCAATCCCCAAACTAATCCCACTGCCCCGCTCTCTCCCCGTATCCCTGTATCAATTCCCAAACTAATCCCACTGCCCTGCTCTCTCCCCATATCCCTGTATCCATCCACAAACTAATCCCAATGCCACACTCTCTCCCCATATCCCTGTATCCATCCACAAACTAATCCCACTGCCCCACTCTCTCCCCGTATCTCTGTATCAATCCCCAAACTAATCCCACTGCCCCGCTCTCTCCCCGTATCCCTGTATCAATTCCCAAACTAATCCCACTGCCCTGCTCTCTCCCCATATCCCTGTATCCATCCACAAACTAATCCCAATGCCACACTCTCTCCCCATATCCCTGTATCCATCCACAAACTAATCCCAGTGCCCCGCTCTCTCCCCGTATTCCTGCATCAATCCCCAAACTAATCCCACTGCCCCAGTCTTTCCCCGTATCCCTGTATCAATCCACAAACTAATCCCACTGCCCCGCTCCCTCCCCGTATTCCTATATCAATCCCTAAACTAATCCCACTGCCCCGCTCTCTCCCCATATCCCTGTATCAATCCCCAAACTAATCCCACTGCCCCGCTCCCTCCCCGTACTCCTGTATCAATCCCCAAACTAATCCCACTGACCCGCTCTCTCCCCATATCCCTGTATCAATCCCCAAACTAATCCCACTGCCCCACTCTCTCCCTGTATCCCTGTATCAATCCCCAAACTAATTCCACTGCCCTGCTCTCTCCCCGTAACGCTGTATCAATCCCCAAACTAATCCCACTGCCCCACTCTCTCCCCGTATCCCTGTATCAATCCCCAAACTAATCCCACTGACCTGCTCTCTCCCCATATCCCTGTATCAATCCCCAAACTAATCCCACTGCCCCACTCTCTCCCCGTATCCCTGTATCAATCCCCAAACTAATCCCACTGACCCGCTCTCTCCCCATATCCCTGTATCAATCCCCAAACTAATCCCACTGCCCCACTCTCTCCCTGTATCCCTGTATCAATCCCCAAACTAATTCCACTGCCCTGCTCTCTCCCCGTAACGCTGTATCAATCCCCAAACTAATCCCACTGCCCCACTCTCTCCCCGTATCCCTGTATCAATCCCCAAACTAATCCCACTGACCTGCTCTCTCCCCGTATCCCTGTATCTATCCCCAAACTAATCCCACTGCCCCACTATGTCCCCATATCCTTGTGTCAATCCCCAAACTAATCCCACTGCCCCGCTCTCTCCCCGTATCCCTGTATCAATCCCCAAACTAATCCCACTGCCCCACTCTCTCCCCATATCCCTGTATCAATCCCCAAACTAATCCCACTGCCCCGCTCTCTCCCCTTATCCCTGTATCAATCCCCAAACTAATCCCACTGCCCCGCTCTCTCCCCATATCCCTGTATCAATCCCCAAACTATTCCCACTTCCCCGCTCTCTCCCCATATCCCTGTATCAATCCCCAAACTAATCCCACTGCCCCACTCTCTCCTCGTATCCCTGTAACAATCCCCAAACTATTCCCACTGCCCCACTATCTCCCCATATCCATGTATCAATCCCCAAACCAATCCCACTGCCCCGTTCTCTCCCCGTATCCCTGTATCAATCCCCAAACTAATCCCACTGCCCCACTATCTCCCCATATCCCTGTATCAATTTCAAACTAATCCCACTGCCCCACTATCTCCCCATATCCCTGTATCAATCCCCAAACTAATCCCACTGACCTGCTCTTTCCCCGTATCCCTGTATCAATCCCCAAACTAATCCCACTGCCCCACTATCTCCCCACATCCCTGTCTCAATCCCCAAACTAATCCCACTGACCTGCTCTTTCCCCGTATCCCTGTATCAATCCCCAAACTAATCCCACTGCCCCACTCTCTCCCCATATCCCTGTATCAATCCCCAAACTAATCCCACTGCCCCGCTCTCTCCCCATATCCCTGTATCAATCCCCAAACTAATCCCACTGCCCCGCTCTCTCCCCGTATCCCTGTATCAATCCCCAAACTAATCCCACTGCCCCGCTCTCTCCCTGTATCCCTGTATCAATCCCCAAACTAATCCCACTGCCCCACTCTCTCCCCATATCCCTGAATCAATCCCCAAACTAATCCCACTGCCCCGCTCTCTACCCGTATCCCTGTATCAATCCCCAAACTAATCCCACTGACCCGCTCTCTCCCCATATCCCTGTATCAATCCCCAAACTAATCCCACTGCCCCTCTCTCTCTCCGTATCCCTGTATCAATCCCCAAACTAATCCCACTGCCCCACTCTCTCCCTGTATCCCTGTATCAATCCCCAATCTAATCCCACTGCCCCACTCTCTCCCCATATCCCTGTATCAATCCCCAAACTAATCCCACTGACCCGCTCTCTCCCCATATCCCTGTATCAATCCCCAAACTAATCCCACTGCCCCTCTCTCTCCCCGTATCCCTGTATCAATCCCCAAACTAATCCCACTGCCCCGCTCTCCCCCCATATCCCTGTATCAATCCGCAAACTAATCCCACTGCCCTGCTCTCTCCCCATATCCCTGTATCAATCCCCAAACTAATCCCACTGCCCCGCACACTCCCCATATCCCTGTATCAATCCCCAAACTAATCCCTCAGCTGCTCTCTCCCCGTATCCCTGTATCAATCCCCAAACTAATCCCACTGCCCCGCTCTCTCCCCGTATCCCTGTATCAATCCCCAAACTAATCCCACAGCCCCGCGCTCTCCCCATATCCCTGTATCAATCCCCAAACTAATCCCACTGCCCCACTCTCTCCCCGTATCCCTGTATCAATCCACAAACTAATCCCACTTCCCCACTCTCTCCCCGTATCCCTGTATCAATCCCCAAACTAATCCCACTGGCCCGCTCTCTCCCCGTATCCCTGTATCAATCCCCAAACTAATCCCACTGCCCCGCTCTCTCCCCGTATCCCTGTATCAATCCCCAAACTAATCCCACTGCCCCGCTCTCTCCCCGTATCCCTGTATCAATCCCCAAACTAATCCCATTGCCCCGCTCTCTCCCCATATCCCTGTATCAATCCCCAAACTAATCCCACTGCCCCGCTCTCTCCCCGTATCCCTGTATCAATCCCCAAACTAATCCCACTGCCCCGCTCTCTCCCCGTATCCCTGTATCAATCCCCAAACTAATCCCACTGCCCCGCTCTCTCCCCGTATCCCTGTATCAATCCCCAAACTAATCCCACTGCCCCGCTCTCTCCCCGTATCCCTGTATCAATCCCCAAACTAATCCCACTGTTCCCCGCTCTCTCCCCTTATCATTGTATCAATCCCCAAACTAATCCCACTGCCCCGCTCTCTCCCCGTATCCCTGTATCAATCCCCAAACTAATCCCACTGCCCCACTATCTCCCCATATCCCTGTATCAATCCACAAACTAATCCCACTGCCCCGCTCTCTCCCCGTATCCCTGTATCAATCCCCAAACTAATCCCACTGCCCCACTATCTCCCCATATCCCTGTATCAATCCCCAAACTAATCCCACTGCCCCACTCTCCCCCCGTATCCCTGTATCAATCCCCAAACTAATCCCACTGCCCCGCACTCTCCCCATATCCCTGTATCAATCCCCAAACTAATCCCACTGCCCCACTCTCTCCCCGTATCCCTGTATCAATCCCCAAACTAATCCCACTGCCCCGCTCTCTCCCCGTATCCCTGTATCAATCCCCAAACTAATCCCACTGCCCCACTATCTCCCCATATCCCTGTATCAATCCACAAACTAATCCCACTGCCCCGCTCTCTCCCCGTATTCCTGTATCAATCCCCAAACTAATCCCACTGCCCCACTATCTCCCCATATCCCTGTATCAATCCCCAAAGTAATCCCACTGCCCCACTCTCTCCCCGTATCCCTGTATCAATCCCCAAACTAATCCCACTGCCCCGCTCTCTCCCCGTATCCCTGTATCAATCACCAAACTAATCCCACTGCCCCACTCTCTCCCCGTATCCCTGTATCAATCCCCAAACTAATCCCACTGCCCCGCTCTCTCCCCGTATCCCTGTATCAATCACCAAACTAATCCCACTGCCCCGCTCTCTCCCCGTATCCCTGTATCAATCACCAAACTAATCCCACTGCCCCACTCTCTCCCCGTATCCCTGTATCAATCCCCAAACTAATCCCACTGCCCCGCTCTCTCCCCGTATCCCTGTATCAATCACCAAACTAATCCCACTGCCCCGCGCTCTCCCCGTTTCCCCGTATCAATCCCCAAACTAATCCCACTGCCCCGCTCTCTCCCCGTATCCCTGTATCAATCCACAAACTAATCCCACTGCCCCACTCTCTCCCCGTATCCCTGTATCAATCCCCAAACTAATCCCTCAGCCGCTCTGTCTCCGTATCCCTGTATCAATCCCCAAACTAATCCCACTGCCCCGCTCTCTCCCCGTATCCCTGTATCAATCCCCAGACTAATCCCACTCCCCCACTCTCTCCCCGTGTCCCTGTATCAATCCCCAAACTAATCCCACTGCCCCACCCTTCCCCTGTATCCCTGTATCAATCCCCAAACTAATCCCACTGCCCCACTCTCTCCCCATATCCCTGTATCAATCCCCAAACTAATCCCACTGCCCCGGTCTCTCCCCATATTCCTGTATCAATCCCCAAACTAATCCCACTGCCCCACTCTCTCCCCGTATCCCTGTATCAATCCCCAAACTAATCCCACTGCCCCACTCTCTCCCCATATCCCTGTATCAATCCCCAAACTAATCCCACTGCCCCGCTCTCTCCCCGTATCCCTGTATCAATCCCCAAACTAATCCCACTGCCCCGCTCTCTCCCCGTATCCCTGTATCAATCCACAAACTAATCCCACTGCCCCTCTCTCTCCCTGTATCCCTGTATCAATCCACAAACTAATCCCACTGCCCCGCTCTCTCCCCATATCCCTGTATCAATCCACAAACTAATCCCACTGCCCTGCTCTCTCCCCATATCCCTGTATCAATCCACAAACTAATCCCACTGCCCCGCTCTCTCCCCATATCCCTGTATCAATCCCCAAACTAATCCCACTGTTCCCCGCTCTCTCCCCTTATCCCTGTATCAATCCCCAAACTAATCCCACTGCCTCTCTCTCTCCCCACCTTGCTGTCCCCCCACTCATATACGCACACACACTCGTATTCACACAAACATCGATATACTTACAGACACACACTCACACACAAACACACACACACTAACACAGACACACACTCAGATATACACACATTAATACAGACACACAAGATCTCACGGACACACAGACACACACTCACACTGAGACACACGCACAGACACACACACACTCAGGCATCACACCCATTGATATATTCAAACACACTCACACGCACACAGATACACAGACATATACTCATAGACACACAGATACACACACGTGCGCGCACACACAATTTCACACACACACACACACACACAGACACACACTCACACACACTCACACACATATTCACACATTCACACACATACAGACACACACAGACGCACACTCACACACACACACAAAGACAAACACTTACAGACACATTCACACACACAGACACGTTCTGACACACTCACACACATACAGACACACGAATACACACACATGCACACACACAGACACACAGACACACACGGACACGGACACACACACACACACAGACACACATACATACATGCACACACACAGAGACACACATACAGAAAGACACATGGACACGCACATACAGCCACACACACACAGACACACACAGACACACACAGACAGACACAGACACACACACACAGACACACACACACACACACAGACACAGACACACACACACAGACACACACAGACACACACACACACACACAGAGACACACACATGGACACACACACAGACACACATACAGACATACACACAGACACATAGACATACACACACACACATACACACACACACACAAACACACACGCACACGGACACTCACGCACAGCCATACACACAGACACACACAGACACACACATACAGCCACACACACACACACACACACACAACATACAGACAGACACATGGACACACACATACAGACACACACAGGCACACACATATAGACACACACACAGACACACAACACACCCACGCATGGACACACAAATACAGCCACACACACACACACACATGGACACACACACATACATACACACACACAGACATACACACACATACAGACACACACATGGACACACACACAGACACACACAAGAACACGCATGCACAGACACACACATGGACACATACACAGGCACACACACACACGGACACAGACACACACACACACATAGACACACACACAGACACACAGTCACACACACACACAGATACACACACACGGACACACACATACACAGACACACACACATACACATAGACACACGAACACATAAAGACAGACACATGGACACACACATACAGCCACTCACACACATGGACACACACACATACACACACACACACATACACACACATACAGCCACTCACACACATGGACACACACACATACACACACACACACATACACACACATACAGGCACACACACACAGACACACACATAGACACACACATGTGTGCGCACACGCACAGACACACACATGGATACACACACAGACACACACACACACACGGACACACACACAGACATACACACACAGACACACATACACATGGACATACACACACAGGCACAGACACACACACACATACACGGACACACACACACAGACACACACACACAGACACACATACACATAGACACACACACACACATACACGGATACACACACACAGACACACGTACACATAGACACACACACATACACGGATACACATACAGAACGGGAGAGAGAGGAATAGGGAGAGATGGAGAGAGATGGAAACAGAACGGGAGAGAGAGGGATGGAGAGAGATAGAGAGAGGGAGAGGGAGAGAGGGAAACAGAATGGGAGAGAGAGGGACGGGAGAGATAGAGAGAGAGGGAGAGAGAGAGAGGGAAACAGAACGGGAGAGAGAGGGATAGGGAGAGATGGAGAGAGAGGGAGAGGGAGAGAGGGAAACAAAATGAGAGAGAGGGGGACTGGGAGAGATAGAGAGAGAGGGAGAGGGAGAGAGGGAAACGGAATGGGAGAGAGAGGGATGGGGAGAGATAGAGAGAGAGGGAGAGGGAGAGATGGAGAGAGAGGGAGAGGGAGGGAGGGAAACAAAATGGGAGAGAAAGGGACGGGGAGAGATAGAGAGAGTGGGAGAGGGAGAGGGAGAGAGGGAAACAGAACGGGAGAGAGAGGGACGGGGAGAGATAGAGAGAGAGGGAGAGAGAGAGAGGGAAACAAAACGGGAGAGAGGGGGACAGGGAGAGATAGAGTGAGGGAGAGGGAGAGAGGGAAACAGAATGGGAGAGAGAGGGACGGGGAGAGATAGAGAGAGAGGGAGAGGGAGAGAGGGAAACAGAATGGGAGAGAGAGGGATGGGGAGAGATAGAGAGAGAGGGAGAGGGAGGGAGGGAAACAAAATGGGAGAGAAAGGGACGGGGAGAGATAGAGAGAGTGGGAGAGGGAGAGGGAGAGAGGGAAACAGAACAAGAGAGAGAGCGACGGGGAGAGATAGAGAGAGAGGGAGAGAGAGAGAGGGAAACAAAACGGGAGAGAGGGGGACAGGGAGAGATAGAGAGAGAGGGAGAGGGAGAGAGGGAAACAGAATGGGAGAGAGAGGGACGGGGAGAGATAGAGAGAGGGAGAGGGAGAGAGGGAAACAGAATGGGAGAGAGAGGGATAGGGAGAGATGGAGAGAGAGGGAGAGGGAGGGAGGGAAACAAAATGGGAGAGAGAGGGATGGGGAGAGATAGAGAGAGAGGGAGAGGGAGAGAGGGAAACAGAATGGGAGAGAAAGGGATGGGGAGAGATAGAGAGAGTGGGAAAGGGAGAGAGGGAAACAGAACGGGAGAGAGAGGGAGAGGGAGAGATGGAGAGAGAGGGAGAGGGAGAGAGGGAAACAAAACGGGAGAGAGAGGGATAGGGAGAGATAGAGAGAGGGAGAGAGGGAAACAAAACGGGAGAGAGGGGGACAGGGAGAGATAGAGAGAGAGGGAGAGGGAGAGAGGGAAACATAACAGGAGAGAGAGGGATAGGGAGAGATAGAGAGAGAGGGAGAGGGAGAGAGGGAAACAGAATGGGAGAGAGAGGGACGGGGAGAGATAGAGAGGGAGGGAGAGGGAGAGAGGGAAACAGAATGGGAGAGAAAGGGACGGGAGGGATAGAGAGAGTGGGAGAGGGAGAGAGGGAAGCAGATCGGGAGAGAGAGGGATGGGGAGAGATCGAGAGGGAGAGAGGGAAACAGAACAGGAGAGAGAGGGATGGGGAGAGATAGAGAGGGAGGGAGGGTGAGAGAGGGAAACCGAGCGGGAGAGAGAGGGATGGGGAGAGATAGTGAGGGAGGGAGGGGGAGAGAGGGAAACCGAACGGGAGAGAGAGGGACGTAGAGAGATAGAGACAGAGGGAAACAGAACGGGATAGAGAGGGACGGGGAGAGAGAGAGAGAGAGAGAGAGAGGGAAACAGTGTGGGGCAGAAGGAGAGAAAGTGAGAGAGAGAGTGAGAGGGAGAGAGAGTGATAGATAGACAGAGAGAGAGAGATGGGGGAGAGAGAGAGAGAGAGTGAGAGAGAGAGAGAGAGACAGAGAGAGACAGATCCCAGAGAGAGGGATCGAGAGCTGAAGAGAGATTGTGATAGAGATTGAGCATTAGACAAATTGAGAGAGTTGAGGGAAGAGAGAGAATGAGACAGAGAGACAGTGTCAGACAGAGAAACAGACTAGCAGGATGTAAAAGAGAGCGATGGGGTGGGAGTGAGAGAGAGTGGGGGAGAGAGCGAGGGAGAGACAGAGAGGGAGAGAGAGAAGGATAGAGAGAGGGAGACAGAGAGAGCAAGAGAGAGAGTGAGAGCGAGGGAGAGTGAGCGAGGGAGAGAGAGGGAGGGGGAGAGAGTGAAAGAGAGAGAGCGAGAGAGAGATAGAGAGGGAGAGAAAGCGAGGGAGAGAGAGAGGGAGTGAGAGAGAGAGGGAGCGTGAGAGAGAGGGAGAGAGACAGAGGGAGAGAGAGAGACAAAAAGTGAGTGAGACATGAGAGAGAGAGAGCAAGAGAGAGAGAGCGAGGGAGAGAGAGGGAGACAGAGAGGGAGACAGAGAGAGCAAGAGAGAGAGTGAGAGCGAGGGAGAGAGAGGGAGGGGGACAGAGTGAAAGAGATAAAAGAAGGAGAGAGAGAGAGAGGTAGGGGGACAGAGTGAAAGAGATAAAAGAAGGAGAGAGAGAGGCAAAGACAAAACCTGGGAGCGTGTTACTGCAAAGAGAGAGGGATAAATTGAGCGCAATGGACAGAGAGGGAGAGATTGAGGGAGGTAGGGATGGAGGGAGAGAGGGATGGAGGGGGAGTGAGGGGAATGAGAGGGTAATACTCTCGAGAATGGAGCTGTGAGTCGGACGGGGGGGGAGATGCAGAGATTGAGTGGGTTTTTACCTGTGGCCGTGGGATTCTGGGGCTAATGGCAGCATAAAGGGTCATTGACTGACTCTGAAGCTCAGCATCTAGAGGGTAAACAGACACAAACCAATCAGATCAATCTCCACCCAATATCTTACTGAGCAGATAACGGTCAACTCCAGCAGCACACGTTACTCTGAATCTCACACCGAGGTGTCACAGCGAGAGCTGTGCGTTTGAAATCAGATATCAGACCGCGATGTGACTCACCCTGGGCTGGTGTCTTTCGTCTTTGAAGGGAGATCATGCAACAGAAGAGACTGAGCAAAACCAGGAGACAGCCTCCGGCAACAGGCCCCAGAATAGAAACCAACTTCATCCCCATAATCGTCACCTCAGCATCTGACAGGGACAGGGACAGCACGGGGTTAGATACAGAGTAAAGCTCCCTCTACACTGTCCCCCCATCAAACACTCCCAGGACGGGGACAGCGCGGGGTTAGATACAGAGTAAAGCTCCCTCTACACTGTCCCCCATCAAACACGCCCAGGACAGGGACAGCGCGGGGTTAGATACAGAGTAAAGCCCCCTCTACACTGTCCCCCCATCAATCACTCCCAGGACAGGGACAGCATGGGGTTAGATACAGAGTAAAGCTCACTCTACACTGTCCCCCATCAAACCCTCCCAGGACAGGGACAGCATGGGGTTAGATACAGAGTAAAGCTCCCTCTACACTGTCCCCCATCAAACACTCCCAGGACAGGGACAGCATGGGGTTAGATACAGAGTAAAGCTCACTCTACACTGTCCCCCATCAAACACGCCCAGGACAGGGACAGCACAGGGTTAGATACAGAGTAAAGCTCCCTCTACACTGTCCCTCATCAAACACTCCCAGGACAGGGACAGCACGGGGTTAGATACAGAGTAAAGCTCCCTCTACACTGTCCCTCATCAAACACTCCCAGGACAGGGACAGCATGGGGTTAGATACAGAGTAAAGCTCACTCTACACTGTCCCCCATCAAACACGCCCAGGACAGGGACAGCACGGGGTTAGATACAGAGTAAAGCTCCCTCTACACTGTCCCTCATCAAACACTCCCAGGACAGGGACAGCACGGGGTTAGATACAGAGTAAAGCTCCCTCTACACTGTCCCTCATCAAACACTCCCAGGACAGGGACAGCACGGGGTGAGATACAGAGTAAGGCTCCCTCTACACTGTCCCCCATCAAACACTCCCAGGACAGGGACAGCACGGGGTTAGATACAGAGTAAAGCTCCCTCTATACTGTCCCCCATCAAACACTCCCAGGACAGGGACAGCACGGGGTTAGATACAGAGTAAAGCTTTCAGTTGTAAAGAGAGTGAGGGAGAGGGAGAGAGGGAAACAGAATGGGAGAGAGAGGGATGGGGAGAGATAGAGAGAGAGGGAGAGGGAGGGAGGGAAACAAAATGGGAGAGAAAGGGACGGGGAGAGATAGAGAGAGTGGGAGAGGGAGAGGGAGAGAGGGAAACAGAACAAGAGAGAGAGGGACGGGGAGAGATAGAGAGAGAGGGAGAGAGAGAGAGGGAAACAAAACGGGAGAGAGGGGGACAGGGAGAGATAGAGAGAGAGGGAGAGGGAGAGAGGGAAACAGAATGGGAGAGAGAGGGACGGGGAGAGATAGAGAGAGGGAGAGGGAGAGAGGGAAACAGAATGGGAGAGAGAGGGATAGGGAGAGATGGAGAGAGAGGGAGAGGGAGGGAGGGAAACAAAATGGGAGAGAGAGGGATGGGGAGAGATAGAGAGAGAGGGAGAGGGAGAGAGGGAAACAGAATGGGAGAGAAAGGGATGGGGAGAGATAGAGAGAGTGGGAAAGGGAGAGAGGGAAACAGAACGGGAGAGAGAGGGAGAGGGAGAGATGGAGAGAGAGGGAGAGGGAGAGAGGGAAACAAAACGGGCGAGAGAGGGATAGGGAGAGATAGAGAGAGGGAGAGAGGGAAACAAAACGGGAGAGAGGGGGACAGGGAGAGATAGAGAGAGAGGGAGAGGGAGAGAGGGAAACATAACAGGAGAGAGAGGGATAGGGAGAGATAGAGAGAGAGGGAGAGGGAGAGAGGGAAACAGAATGGGAGAGAGAGGGACGGGGAGAGATAGAGAGGGAGGGAGAGGGAGAGAGGGAAACAGAATGGGAGAGAAAGGGACGGGAGAGATAGAGAGAGTGGGAGAGGGAGAGAGGGAAGCAGATCGGGAGAGAGAGGGATGGGGAGAGATAGAGAGGGAGAGAGAGGGAGAGAGGGAAACAAAATGGGAGAGAGAGGGATGGGGAGAGATAGAGAGGGAGAGAGAGGGAGAGAGGGAAACAGAACGGGAGAGAGAGGGATGGGGAGAGATAGAGAGGGAGAGAGAGGGAGAGAGGGAAACAGAACGGGAGAGAGAGGGATGGGGAGAGATCGAGAGGGAGAGAGGGAAACAGAACAGGAGAGAGAGGGATGGGGAGAGATAGAGAGGGAGGGAGGGTGAGAGAGGGAAACCGAGCGGGAGAGAGAGGGATGGGGAGAGATAGTGAGGGAGGGAGGGGGAGAGAGGGAAACCGAACGGGAGAGAGAGGGACGTAGAGAGATAGAGACAGAGGGAAACAGAACGGGATAGAGAGGGACGGGGAGAGAGAGAGAGAGAGAGGGAAACAGTGTGGGGCAGAAGGAGAGAAAGTGAGAGAGAGAGAGTGAGAGGGAGAGAGAGTGATAGATAGACAGAGAGAGAGAGACGGGGGAGAGAGAGAGAGAGAGACAGAGAGAGAGAGAGAGAGACAGAGAGAGACAGATCCCAGAGAGAGGGATCGAGAGCTGAAGAGAGATTGTGATAGAGATTGAGCATTAGACAAATTGAGAGAGTTGAGGGAAGAGAGAGAATGAGACAGAGAGACAGTGTCAGACAGTGTAAAAGAGAGCGATGGGGTGGGAGTGAGAGAGAGTGGGGGAGAGAGCGAGGGAGAGACAGAGAGGGAGAGAGAGAAGGATAGAGAGAGGGAGACAGAGAGAGCAAGAGAGAGAGTGAGAGCGAGGGAGAGTGAGCGAGGGAGAGAGAGGGAGGGGGAGAGAGTGAAAGAGAGAGAGCGAGAGAGAGAGATAGAGAGGGAGAGAAAGCGAGGGAGAGAGAGGGAGTGAAAGAGAGAGGGAGCGTGTGAGAGAGGGAGAGAGAGAGACAAAAAGTGAGTGAGACATGAGAGAGAGAGAGCAAGAGAGAGAGAGCGAGGGAGAGAGAGGGAGACAGAGAGGGAGACAGAGAGAGCAAGAGAGAGAGTGAGAGCGAGGGAGAGAGAGGGAGGGGGACAGAGTGAAAGAGATAAAAGAAGGAGAGAGAGAGGCAAAGACAAAACCTGGGAGCGTGTTACTGCAAAGAGAGAGGGATAAATTGAGCGCAATGGACAGAGAGGGAGAGATTGAGGGAGGTAGGGATGGAGGGAGAGAGGGATGGAGGGAGAGTGAGGGGAATGAGAGGGTAATACTCTCGAGAATGGAGCTGTGAGTCGGACGGGGGGCGGGGGGGGGGGGGAGATGCAGAGATTGAGTGGGTTTTTACCTGTGGCCGTGGGATTCTGGGGCTAATGGCAGCATAAAGGGTCATTGACTGACTCTGAAGCTCAGCATCTAGAGGGTAAACAGACACAAACCAATCAGATCACTCTCCACCCAATATCTTACTGAGCAGATAACGGTCAACTCCAGCAGCACACGTTACTCTGAATCTAACACCGAGGTGTCACAGCGAGAGCTGTGCGTTTGAAATCAGATATCAGACCGCGATGTGACTCACCCTGGGCTGGTGTCTTTCGTCTTTGAAGGGAGATCATGCAACAGAAGAGACTGAGCAAAACCAGGAGACAGCCTCCGGCAACAGGCCCCAGAATAGAAACCAACTTCATCCCCATAATCGTCACCTCAGCATCTGACAGGGACAGGGACAGGGACAGCACGGGGTTAGATACAGAGTAAAGCTCCCTCTACACTGTCCCCCATCAAACACTCCCAGGGACAGGGACAGCACGGGGTTAGATACAGAGTAAAGCTCCCTCTACACTGTCCCCCATTAAACACTCCCAGGACTGGGACAGCACGGAGTTAGATACAGAGCAAAGCTCCCTCTACACTGTCCCCCCCATCAAACACTCCCAGGACTGGGACAGCACGGGGTTAGATACAGAGGAAAGCTCCCTCTACACTGTCCCCCCATCAAACACTCCCAGGACTGGGACAGCACGGGGTTAGATACAGAGGAAAGCTCCCTCTACACTGTCCCCCATCAAACACTCCCAGGGACAGGGACAGCACGGGGTTAGATACAGAGGAAAGCTCCCTCTACACTGTCCCCAATCAAACACTCCCAGGGACAGGGAAAGCACGGGGTTAGATACAGAGTAAAGCTCCCTCTACACTGTCCCTCATCAAACACTCCCAGGACAGGGATAGCACAGGGTTAGATACAGAGTAAAGCTCCCTGCACACAGTCCCCCATCAAACACTCCCAGGACAGGGACAGCACGGGGTTAGATACAGAGTAAAGCTCCCTCTACACTGTCCCCCATCAAACACTCCCAGGACAGGGACAGCATGGGGTTAGATACAGAGTAAAGCTCCCTCTACACTGTCCCCCATCAAACACTCCCAGGACAGGGACAGCATGGGGTTAGATACAGAGTAAAGCTCACTCTACACTGTCCCCCATCAAACACGCCCAGGACAGGGACAGCATGGGGTTAGATACAGAGTAAAGCTCCCTCTACACTGTCCCCCATCAAACCCTCCCAGGACAGGGACAGCGCGGGGTGAGATACAGAGTAAAGCTCCCTCTACACTGTCCCCCCATCAAACAGTCCCAGGACAGGGACAGCACGGCGTTAGATACAGAGGAAAGCTCCCTCTACACTGTCCCCCATCAAACACTCCCAGGACAGGGACAGCACGGGGTTAGATAGAGAGTAAAGCTCCCTCTACACTGTCCCCCCATCACACATTCCCAGGACAGGGACAGCACGGGGTTAGATACAGAGTAAAGCTCCCTCTACACTGTCCCCCATCAAACACTCCCAGGACAGGGACAGCACGGGGTTAGATACAGAGTAAAGCTCCCTCTACACTGTCCCCCATCAAACACTCCCAGGACAGGGACAGCACGGGGTTAGATACAGAGTAAAGCTCCCTCTACACTGTCCCCCATCAAACACTCCCAGGAGAGGGACGGCACAGGGTTAGATACAGAGTAAAGCTCCCTCTACACTTTCCCCATCAAACACTCCCAGGACAGGGACAGCACGGTGTTAGATACAGAGTAAAGCTCCCTCTACACTGTCCCCCATCAAACCCTCCCAGGACAGGGACAGCGCGGGGTTAGATACAGAGTAAAGATCCCTCTACACTGTCCCCCATCAAACACTCCCAGGACAGGGACAGCGCGGGGTTAGATACAGAGTAAAGCTCCCTCTACACTGTCCCCCCATCAAACACTCCCAGGACGGGGACAGCGCGGGGTTAGATACAGAGTAAAGCTCCCTCTACACTGTCCCCCATCAAACCCTCCCAGGACAGGGACAGCGCGGGGTTAGATACAGAGTAAAGCCCCCTCTACACTGTCCCCCCATCAATCACTCCCAGGACAGGGACAGCACGGGGTTAGATACAGAGTAAAGCTCCCTCTACACTGTCCCCCATCAAACATTCCCAGGACAGGGACAGCACGGGGTTAGATACAGAGTAAAGCTCCCTCTACACTGTCCCCCATCAAACACTCCCCGGACAGGGACAGCATGGGGTTAGATACAGAGTAAAGCTCACTCTACACTGTCCCCCATCAAACCCTCCCAGGACAGGGACAGCATGGGGTTAGATACAGAGTAAAGCTCCCTCTACACTGTCCCCCCATCACACACTCCCAGGACAGGGACAGCGCGGGGTTAGATACAGAGTAAGGCTCCCTCTACACTGTCCCCCATCAAACCCTCCCAGGACAGGGACAGCGCGGGGTGAGATACAGAGTAAGGCTCCCTTGTCACAGTCTCTGAACTGCAGTTCCAGCTGTTACACACTGTGCTAAATGCGGTTTGTCTTGGTCAGTTGTTCAGTTGTAAAGAGAGTCACAGCAGATTGCTTTCAGTGATGAGGAGTGACAGATTAAAAAGGGTCAAAGATCAGATTGAAGCCATTTTCCCTCCGACCTACCTCTCTGTATTGAACCAAGATCAGCCGCACCTGAAAGTGGTCTGGGACTGTTTCAGTCTCGGATGGCTCAACAGGATCATTCCTGGGACTTTAAACCAGTAAATGTTAGGGAGGTCTTGGGAAAAGTCAGTACAATTTCATCAGGAACTAACCCAGTGAAGAAACCAGCAGGAATTCCATTTCAGGTGAGGCAGATCGTTACAGCGATAAGATGGGTATTAGTCAAACATGGAGAGAGATGTGCAATGATGAATGATACTTCATTGGCTGTGGGACAGGTCAGAGTGAGGTCTGTATAGAGTGGAAGGGGAGACATTAAATCAGCTGCAGGCACCACTTCAGATTGGAGATTTGAATGTGAAATATGGCCGTTACAGCTGTAGGATGGTTGGGATTGGGAATTAAATGTACCACGTTATCGGGTTTACAGGCCAGAGTGGGGAAAACACCAGCAGTGGTGCTGACTTCAACAGTGAGGGAGGGTATAATAGGGGGAAAGGATTCACTGGAGGCCGTGTGGATGGAACTGTGGAACAGCTAAGGGTCTAGAACTGTTGTGTACTGACCTCCCCGTTAGCAGCTCTGAGCTGCTAGGGTCATATAAATGCAGAAATTACACACGTGTGAGGGTATAACCAGATGAGTGTTAATGGGGGCTTTTTAACTTGAATGTAGATTGGGAGAGGCAGAGGGGCACCTGTCAGAAAGATAGGGAATTTCTGGAGTGGTTCCCAGGGTGTTACAGGGGGACAAGCATACTGGATTTAGGCAGGAGCTGGATTAAATTTGTAATCTCATTGTGTGTGAGCATTTCTCAAATAGTGATCATAACGAGATCGTGTTCGATGTAGCGTTTGTAAACAAATCCATTCCGAGAGTTTTAGATTTAGGTAAGGACAGCTTGAACAAGATAAAAAATCCGTTAATGGGTAAAGCAAATGAAGATACGTTTAACACAATACAAAAGCGCTTTCTACCCCTGAGGGGGGACAATCTTCACCTCAGAGAACACAGCCGTGGGAAATTAAAAAGAATGTAAATTGAAAAGGAGAGGTTTCCAAAGACCAGCACAGAGCCAGCTGAATGACCAGCTGGAAGGCGGTTTTCGAGAGCAACAATATTTATAGATCCATAAAGGGGCAGGAGACAGGCAGGAGCAGTGTTGGCTCAGTAAAGACTGAAAGTGGGGGTATTATCAATGTCTAGGGGCAAATAGTAGACATGTCACACAATTATTTCCCTGTCAGCCGGAAAGGACGATTAACTTGTCAGAGGTCTCAAGGAAATTAGTGGATTGGGGATGGGGACGGAATGAAATGGTGTCAGTAAAAAATTATTACTGAGGAAAGTAATGGAATTAAAGAATGACCAATCTCTGGGTTCTGACCGTTCCTACCCGAGGGTGTTAAAGGACATAGGCACTTTAACTGTCATCTTTGCATTGCTGAGGTACAGGAGCTGTCTCTCTGGATTGGAAAATTGCACAGGTCGCTCTGTTTGAGAGGGGCAAGAGGGGGAAACCAATGAATTACAGACCAGTCAGCCTCACATCTGTTGGGGGGGGATCGTTGGAGTCTGTTACCAAGGACTGGGTGGCTGAAAACCTTGCAATTTCTCAGAGAGCCAGCCCGGATTGGCGACAGGAGGATAAACTAAGGCAGAAGCACGCGGAACTCCGGGCAGGTTACTGACTCGGCTGGGAAGGTGGTGAGTGGCAGGGGACACAAAGTCGGTTTCATCACGTTCTTCGGTTCCATGACGTTAAAAAAAAATAGTGAAATCAAACGTCCAGAATCGAAGGGCGTCAACACACGTCAAGATGGCCTCCAGTCCAGGCCCCAGTGGGCACCACCCTGAGGAGAGCGAGGCCGAGAGATCACTCCAGTATCGCCTCAAGGCAGGGACACCGGGCTGATGCCACGCCAGACGGTGAGGCCGAGACAGGAGGGAGTTACACCGGGCCGGGAGGGAGATACACCGGGCAGGGAGGGAGTTACACCGGGCAGGGAGGGAGTTACACCGGACAGGGAGGGAGTTACACCGGGCATGGAGGGAGTTACACCGGGCAGGGAGGGAGTTACACCGGGCAGGGAGGGAGTTACACCGGGCCGGGAGGGAGTTACACCGGGCAGGGAGGGTGTTACACCGGGCCGGGAGGGAGTTACACCGGGCCGGGAGGGAGTTACACCGGGCCGGGAGGGAGTTACACCGGGCAGGGAGGGAGTTACACCGGACAGGGAGGGAGTTACACCGGGCCGGGAGGGAGTTACACCGGGCAGGGAGGGAGTTACACCGGGCAGGGAGGGAGTTACACCGGGCAGGGAGGGTGTTACACCGGACAGGGAGGGTGTTACACTGGGACAGGGAGGGAGTTACACCGGGCAGGGAGGGTGTTATACCGGGCAGGGAGGGAGTTACACCGGGCCGGGAGGGAGATACACCGGGCCGGGAGGGAGTTACACCGGGCCGGGAGGGTGTTATACCGGACAGGGAGGGAGTTACACCAGGCAGGGAGGATGTTACACCGGGCAGGGAGGGAGTTACACCGGGCAGGGAGGGAGTTACACCGGGCAGGGAGGGAGTTACACCGGGCAGGGAGGGTGTTACACCGGGCCGGGAGGGAGTTACACCGGGCCGGGAGAGAGTTACACCGGACAGGGAGGGAGTTACACCGGGCAGGGAGGGAGTTACACCGGGCAGGGAGGGAGTTACACCGGGTCGGGAGGGAGTTACACCGGGCAGGGAGGGAGTTACACCGGGCCGGGAGGGAGTTACACCGGGCCGGGAGGGAGTTACACCGGGCCGGGAGGGAGTTACACCGGGCCGGGAGGGAGTTACACCGGACAGGGAGGGAGTTACACCGGACAGGGAGGGAGTTACACCGGGCCGGGAGGGAGTTACACCGGACAGGGAGGGAGTTACACCGGGCAGGGAGGGAGTTACACCGGACAGGGAGGGAGTTACACCGGGCAGGGAGGGGGTTACACCGGGCCGGGAGGGAGTTACACCGGGCCGGGAGGGAGTTACACCGGGCAGGGAGGGAGTTACACCGGGCCGGGAGGGAGTTACACCGGGCAGGGAGGGAGTTACACCGGACAGGGAGGGAGTTACACCGGACAGGGAGGGAGTTACACCGGGCAGGGAGGGAGTTACACCGGGCAGGGAGGGAGTTACACCGGGCAGGGAGGGGGTTACACCGGGCCGGGAGGGAGTTACAACGGGCAGGGAGGGAGTTACACCGGGCCGGGAGGGTGTTACACCGGGCAGGGAGGGAGTTACACCGGACAGGGAGGGAGTTACACCGGGCAGGGAGGGAGTTACACCGGGCCGGGAGGGTGTTACACCGGGCAGGGAGGGAGTTACACCGGACAGGGAGGGAGTTACACCGGACAGGGAGGGAGTTACACCGGACAGGGAGGGAGTTACACCGGGCAGGGAGGGAGTTACACCGGGCCGGGAGGGTGTTACACCGGACAGGGAGGGTGTTACACCGGGCAGGGAGGGAGTTACACCGGGCAGGGAGGGAGTTACACCGGACAGGGAGGGAGTTACACCGGGCCGGGAGGGTGTTACACCGGGCAGGGAGGGAGTTACACCGGACAGGGAGGGAGTTACACCGGGCCGGGAGGGTGTTACACCGGACAGGGAGGGTGTTACACCGGGCAGGGAGGGAGTTACACCGGGCAGGGAGGGAGTTACACCGGACAGGGAGGGAGTTACACCGGGCCGGGAGGGAGTTACACCGGGCCGGGAGGGAGTTACACCGGGCAGGGAGGGAGTTACACCGGACAGGGAGGGAGTTACACCGGGCCGGGAGGGAGTTACACCGGGCCGAGAGGGAGTTACACCGGGCAGTGAGGGTGTTACACCGGGCAGGGAGGGAGTTACACCGGACAGGGAGGGTGTTACACCGGGCAGGGAGGGAGTTACACCGGACAGGGAGGGAGTTACACCGGGCAGGGAGGGAGTTACACCGGGCAGGGAGGGTGTTACACCGGGCAGGGAGGGAGTTACACCGGACAGGGAGGGTGTTACACCGGGCAGGGAGGGAGTTACACCGGACAGGGAGGGAGTTACACCGGGCAGGGAGGGAGTTACACCGGGCAGGGAGGGAGTTACACCGGGCCGGGAGGGTGTTACACCGGGCCGGGAGGGAGTTACACCGGGCCGAGAGGGAGTTACACCGGGCCGGGAGGGAGTTACACCGGGCAGGGAGGGAGTTACACCGGGCAGGGAGGGAGTTACACCGGGCAGGGAGGGAGTTACACCGGGCAGGGAGGTAGTTACACCGGGCAGGGAGGGAGTTACACCGGACAGAGAGGGAGTTACACCGGGCAGGGAGGGAGTTACACCGGGCCGGGAGGGAGTTACACCGGACAGGGAGGGAGTTACACCGGGCAGGGAGGGTGTTACACCGGGCAGGGAGGGAGTTACACCGGGCAGGGAGGGAGTTACACCGGACAGGGAGGGAGTTACACCGGGCCGGGAGGGAGTTACACCGGGCAGGGAGGGAGTTACACCGGGCCGAGAGGGAGTTACACCGGACAGGGAGGGAGTTACACCGGACAGGGAGGGAGTTACACCGGGCAGGGAGGGTGTTACACCGGGCAGGGAGGGAGTTACACCGGGCCGGGAGGGAGTTACACCGGGCAGGGAGGGAGTTACACCGGGCAGGGAGGGTGTTACACCGGGACGGGAGGGAGTTACACCGGACAGGGAGGGAGTTACACCGGGCCGGGAGGGAGTTACACCGGGCCGGGAGGGAGTTACACCGGGCAGGGAGGATGTTACACCGGGCAGGGAGGGAGTTACACCGGACAGGGAGGGAGTTACACCGGGCAGGGAGGGAGTTACACCGGGCCGAGAGGGAGTTACACCGGGCAGGGAGGGAGTTACACCGGGCAGGGAGGGAGTTACACCGGGCAGGGAGGGAGTTACACCGGGCAGGGAGGGAGTTACACCGGACAGAGAGGGAGTTACACCGGGCAGGGAGGGAGTTACACCGGACAGAGAGGGAGTTACACCGGGCAGGGAGGGAGTTACACCGGGCAGGGAGGGTGTTACACCGGGCAGGGAGGGAGTTACACCGGGCAGGGAGGGAGTTACACCGGACAGGGAGGGTGTTACACCGGGCAGGGAGGGAGTTACACCGGACAGGGAGGGAGTTACACCGGGCAGGGAGGGAGTTACACCGGGCCGAGAGGGAGTTACACCGGGCCGGGAGGGTGTTACACCGGGCAGGGAGGGAGTTACACCGGGCAGGGAGGGAGTTACACCGGACAGAGAGGGAGTTACACCGGGCAGGGAGGGAGTTACACCGGGCAGGGAGGGAGTTACACCGGACAGGGAGGGTGTTACACCGGGCAGGGAGGGAGTTACACCGGACAGGGAGGGAGTTACACCGGGCAGGGAGGGAGTTACACCGGGCCGAGAGGGAGTTACACCGGGCCGGGAGGGTGTTACACCGGGCAGGGAGGGAGTTACACCGGGCAGGGAGGGAGTTACACCGGACAGAGAGGGAGTTACACCGGGCAGGGAGGGAGTTACACCGGGCCGGGAGGGAGTTACACCGGACAGGGAGGGAGTTACACCGGGCAGGGAGGGTGTTACACCGGGACGGGAGGGAGTTACACCGGACAGGGAGGGAGTTACACCGGGCCGGGAGGGAGTTACACCGGGCCGGGAGGGAGTTACACCGGGCCGGGAGGGAGTTACACCGGACAGGGAGGGAGTTACACCGGGCAGGGAGGGAGTTACACCGGGCAGGGAGGCAGTTACACCGGGCCGGGAGGCAGTTACACCGGACAGGGAGGGAGTTACACCGGACAGGGAGGGAGTTACACCGGGCAGGGAGGGAGTTACACCGGGCCGGGAGGGAGTTACACCGGACAGGGAGGGAGTTACACCGGGCAGGGAGGGAGTTACACCGGGCCGGGAGGGAGTTACACCGGGCCGGGAGGGAGTAACACCGGGCAGGGAGGGAGTTACACCGGGTCGGGAGGGACTTACACCGGGCCGGGAGGGAGATACACCGGGCAGGGAGGGAGTTACACCGGGCAGGGAGGGAGTTACACCGGGTTGGGAGGGTGTTACACCGGGCAGGGAGGGAGTTACACCGGGCAGGGAGTGACTTACACCGGGCCGGGAGGGAGTTACACCGGGCAGGGAGGGAGTTACACCGGACAGGGAGGGAGTTACACCGGGCAGGGAGGGAGTTACACCGGGCCGGGAGGGTGTTACACCGGGCAGGGAGGGAGTTACACCGGGCAGGGAGGGAGTTACACCGGGCCGGGAGGGTGTTACACCGGGCAGGGAGGGAGTTACACCGGACAGGGAGGGAGTTACACCGGGCCGGGAGGGAGTTACACCGGGCAGGGAGGGAGTTACACCGGGCAGGGAGGGAGTTACACCGGGCCGGGAGGTTGTTACACCGGGCAGGGAGGGAGTTACACCGGACAGGGAGGGAGTTACACCGGGCCGGGAGGGTGTTACACCGGGCAGGGAGGGAGTTACACCGGGCCGGGAGGGAGTTACACCGGGTCGGGAGGGAGTTACACCGGGCCGGGAGGGAGTTACACCGGGCCGGGAGGGTGTTACACCGGGCCGGGAGGGAGTTACACCGGGCCGGGAGGGAGTTACACCGGGCAGGGAGGGTGTTACACCGGGCCGGGAGGGAGTTACACCGGGCCGGGAGGGAGTTACACCGGGCCGGGAGGGAGTTACACCGGGCAGGGAGGGAGTTACACCGGACAGGGAGGGTGTTACACCGGGCAGGGAGGGAGTTACACCGGGCAGGGAGGGTGTTACACCGGGCAGGGAGGGAGTTACACCGGGCCGGGAGGGAGTTTCACCGGGCCGGGAGGGAGTTACACCGGGCAGGGAGGGAGTTACACCGGGCAGGGAGGGAGTTACACCGGGCAGGGAGGGAGTTACACCGGACAGGGAGGGAGTTACACCGGGCAGGGAGGGAGTTACACCGGACAGGGAGGGAGTTACACCGGGCAGGGAGGGAGTTACACCGGGCAGGGAGGGTGTTACACCGGACAGGGAGGGAGTTACACCGGACAGGGAGGGAGTTACACCGGACAGGGATAGAGTTACACCGGGCAGGGAGGGAGTTACACCGGGCAGGGAGGGAGTTACACCGGGCCGGGAGGGAGTTACACTGGACAGGGAGGGTGTTACACCGGGCAGGGAGGGAGTTACACCGGGCAGGGAGGGAGTTACACCGGGCCGGGAGGGTGTTACACCGGACAGGGAGGGTGTTACACCGGACAGGGATAGAGTTACACCGGGCAGGGAGGGTGTTACACCGGGCAGGGAGGGAGTTACACCGGGCCGGGAGGGAGTTACACCGGGCAGGGAGGGAGTTACACCGGACAGGGAGGGTGTTACACTGGGCCGGGAGGGAGTTACACCGGGCCGGGAGGGTGTTACACCGGACAGGGATAGAGTTACACCGGGCAGGGAGGGAGTTACACCGGGCAGGGAGGGAGTTACACCGGACAGGGAGGGAGTTACACCGGGCAGGGAGGGAGTTACACCGGGCAGGGAGGGAGTTACACCGGGCAGGGAGGGAGTTACACCGGGCCCGGAGGGAGTTACACCGGGCCGGGAGGGAGTTACACCGGGCAGGGAGGGAGTTACACCGGGCAGGGAGGGAGTTACACCGGACAGGGAGGGAGTTACACCGGGCCGGGAGGGAGTTACACCGGGCCGGGAGGGAGTTACACCGGGCCGGGAGGGAGTTACACCGGGCAGGGAGGGAGTTACACCGGGCAGGGAGGGAGTTACACCGGACAGGGAGGGAGTTACACCGGGCCGGGAGGGAGTTACACCGGGCAGGGAGGGAGTTACACCGGGCAGGGAGGTTGTTACACCGGGCCGGGAGGGAGTTACACCGGGCCGGGAGGGAGTTACACCGGGCAGGGAGGGAGTTACACCGGGCCGGGAGGGAGTTACACCGGGCCGGGAGGGTGTTACACCGGGCCGGGAGTGAGTTACACTGGGCCGGGAGGGAGTTACACCGGGCAGGGAGGGAGTTACACCGGGCAGGGAGGGAGTTACACCGGGCAGGGAGGGAGTTACACCGGGCAGGGAGGGAGTTACACCGGGCAGGGAGGGAGTTACACCGGGCCGGGAGGGAGTTACACCGGACAGGGAGGGAGTTACACCGGGCCGGGAGGGAGTTACACCGGGCAGGGAGGGAGTTACACCGGGCCGGGAGGGTGTTACACCGGGCAGGGAGGGTGTTACACCGGGCAGGGAGGGTGTTACACCGGGCAGGGAGGGTGTTACACCGGGCAGGGAGGGAGTTACACCGGGCAGGGAGGGAGTTACACCGGGCCGGGAGGGAGTTACACCGGGCAGGGAGTGAGTTACACCGGGCAGGGAGGGAGTTACACCGGGCCGGGAGGGAGTTACACCGGGCCGGGAGGGAGTTACACCGGGCCGGGAGGGAGTTACACCGGGCAGGGAGGGAGTTACACCGGGCCGGGAGGGAGTTACACCGGACAGGGAGGGAGTTACACCGGGCAGGGAGGGAGTTACACCGGGCCGGGAGGGAGTTACACCGGGCAGGGAGGGAGTTACACCGGGCAGGGAGTGAGTTACACCGGGCCGGGAGGGTGTTACACCGGGCAGGGAGGGAGTTACACCGGGCCGGGAGGGAGTTACACCGGACAGGGAGGGAGTTACACCGGACAGGGAGGGTGTTACACCGGGCCGGGAGGGAGTTACACCGGACAGGGAGGGAGTTACACCGGACAGGGAGGGTGTTACACCGGGCCGGGAGGGAGTTACACCGGGCCGGGAGGGAGTTACACCGGGCCGGGAGGGAGTTACACCGGGCAGGGAGGGAGTTACACCGGGCCGGGAGGGAGTTACACCGGGCCGGGAGGGAGTTACACCGGGCAGGGAGGGAGTTACACCGGGCAGGGAGGGAGTTACACCGGGCAGGGAGGGAGTTACACCGGGCAGGGAGGGAGTTACACCGGGCCGAGAGGGAGTTACACCGGGCAGGGAGGGAGTTACACCGGGCCGAGAGGGAGTTACACCGGACAGGGAGGGTGTTACACCGGGTCGGGAGGGAGTTACACCGGGCAGGGAGGGAGTTACACCGGGCAGGGAGGGAGTTACACCGGGCCGGGAGGGAGTTACACCGGGCCGAGAGGGAGTTACACCGGACAGGGAGGGTGTTACACCGGACAGGGAGGGAGTTACACCGGACAGGGAGGGAGTTACACCGGGCCGGGAGGGAGTTACACCGGCTCGAGAGGGAGTTACACCGGACAGGGAGGGAGTTACACCGGGCATGGAGGGAGTTACACCGGGCATGGAGGGAGTTACACTGGGCCGGGAGGGAGTTACACCGGGCCGAGAGGGAGTTACACCGGACAGGGAGGGAGTTACACCGGGCAGGGAGGGAGTTACACCGGGCAGGGAGGGAGTTACACCGGGCCGGGAGGGTGTTAAACCGGACAGGGAGGGAGTTACACCGGGCCGGGAGGGAGTTACACCGGGCAGGGAGGGAGTTACACCGGGCCGGGAGGGTGTTAAACCGGACAGGGAGGGAGTTACACCGGGCCGGGAGGGAGTTACACCGGGCCGGGAGGGAGTAACACCGGGCAGGGAGGGAGTTACACCGGACAGGGAGGGAGTTACACCGGGCCGGGAGGGAGTTACACCGGGCCGGGAGGGTGTTACACCGGGCAGGGAGGGAGTTACACCGGACCGGGAGGGTGTTACACCGGGCAGGGAGGGAGTTACACCGGACCGGGAGGGTGTTATACCGGACAGGGAGGGTGTTACACCGGGCCGGGAGGGAGTTACACCGGGCAGGGAGGGAGTTACACCGGGCAGGGAGGGAGTTACACCGGGCAGGGAGGGAGTTACACCGGGCAGGGAGGGAGTTACACCGGGCCGGGAGGGAGTTACACCGGGCCGGGAGGGAGTTACACCGGGCAGGGAGGGAGTTACACCGGGCAGGGAGGGTGTTACACCGGGCCGGGAGGGAGTTACACCGGACAGGGAGGGAGTTACACCGGGCCGGGAGGGAGTTACACCGGGCCGGGAGGGAGTTACACCGGGCAGGGAGGGAGTTACACCGGGCCGGGAGGGAGTTACACCGGGCAGGGAGGGAGCTACACCGGGCAGGGAGGGAGTTACACCGGGCAGGGAGGGAGTTACACCGGGCAGGGAGGGAGATACACCGGGCAGGGAGGGAGTTACACCGGGCAGGGAGGGAGTTACACCGGACAGGGAGGGAGTTACACCGGGCAGGGAGGGAGTTACACCGGGCAGGGAGGGAGTTACACCGGGCTGGGAGGGAGATACACCGGGCCGGGAGGGAGTTACACCGGACAGGGAGGGAGTTACACCGGGCAGGGAGGGAGTTACACCGGGCCGGGAGGGAGTTACACCGGACAGGGAGGGAGTTACACCGGGCAGGGAGGGAGTTACACCGGGCCGGGAGGGAGTTACACCGGGTCGGGAGGGACTTACACCGGGCCGGGAGGGAGTTACACCGGGCAGGGAGGGAGTTACACCGGGTCGGGAGGGACTTACACCGGGCCGGGAGGGAGATACACCGGGCAGGGAGGGAGTTACACCGGGCAGGGAGGGAGTTACACCGGGTTGGGAGGGTGTTACACCGGGCAGGGAGGGAGTTACACCGGGCAGGGAGTGACTTACACCGGGCCGGGAGGGAGTTACACCGGGCAGGGAGGGAGTTACACCGGACAGGGAGGGAGTTACACCGGGCAGGGAGGGAGTTACACCGGGCAGGGAGGGAGTTACACCGGACAGGGAGGGAGTTACACCGGGCCGGGAGGGTGTTACACCGGGCAGGGAGGGAGTTACACCGGGCAGGGAGGGAGTTACACCGGGCCGGGAGGGTGTTACACCGGGCAGGGAGGGAGTTACACCGGACAGGGAGGGAGTTACACCGGGCCGGGAGGGAGTTACACCGGGCAGGGAGGGAGTTACACCGGGCAGGGAGGGAGTTACACCGGGCCGGGAGGGTGTAACACCGGGCAGGGAGGGAGTTACACCGGGCCGGGAGGGAGTTACACCGGGTCGGGAGGGAGTTACACCGGGCCGGGAGGGAGTTACACCGGGCCGGGAGGGTGTTACACCGGGCCGGGAGGGAGTTACACCGGGCCGGGAGGGAGTTACACCGGGCAGGGAGGGTGTTACACCGGGCCGGGAGGGAGTTACACCGGGCCGGGAGGGAGTTACACCGGGCCGGGAGGGAGTTACACCGGGCAGGGAGGGAGTTACACCGGACAGGGAGGGTGTTACACCGGACAGGGAGGGTGTTACACCGGGCAGGGAGGGAGTTACACCGGGCAGGGAGGGAGTTACACCGGACAGGGAGGGTGTTACACCGGGCAGGGAGGGAGTTACACCGGGCCGGGAGGGAGTTTCACCGGGCCGGGAGGGAGTTACACCGGACAGGGAGGGAGTTACACCGAGCAGGGAGGGAGTTACACCGGGCCGGGAGGGAGTTACACCGGGCAGGGAGGGAGTTACACCGGACAGGGAGGGTGTTACACCGGGCAGGGAGGGAGTTACACCGGACAGGGAGGGAGTTACACCGGACAGGGAGGGAGTTACACCGGGCCGGGAGGGAGTTACACCGGGCAGGGAGGGAGTTACACCGGACAGGGAGGGAGTTACACCGGGCAGGGAGGGAGTTACACCGGGCAGGGAGGGAGTTACACCGGGCAGGGAGGGAGTTACACCGGGCAGGGAGGGAGTTACACCGGGCCGGGAGGGAGTTACACCGGGCAGGGAGGGAGTTACACCGGGCAGGGAGGGAGTTACACCGGACAGGGAGGGAGTTACACCGGGCAGGGAGGGTGTTACACCGGGCAGGGAGGGTGTTACACCGGGCAGGGAGGGAGTTACACCGGGCAGGGAGGGAGTTACACCGGACAGGGAGGGAGTTACACCGGGCAGGGAGGGAGTTACACCGGGCAGGGAGGGAGTTACACCGGACAGGGAGGGAGTTACACCGGGCAGGGAGGGTGTTACACCGGACAGGTAGGGAGTTACACCGGACAGGGAGGGAGTTACACCGGACAGGGATAGAGTTACACCGGGCAGGGAGGGAGTTACACCGGGCAGGGAGGGAGTTACACCGGGCCGGGAGGGAGTTACACTGGACAGGGAGGGTGTTACACCGGGCAGGGAGGGAGTTACACCGGGCAGGGAGGGAGTTACACCGGGCCGGGAGGGTGTTACACCGGACAGGGAGGGTGTTACACCGGACAGGGAGGGAGTTACACCGGACAGGGATAGAGTTACACCGGGCAGGGAGGGAGTTACACCGGACAGGGAGGGAGTTACACCGGGCCGGGAGGATGTTACACCGGGCAGGGAGGGAGTTACACCGGGCCGGGAGGGAGTTACACCGGGCCGGGAGGGTGTTACACCGGACAGGGATAGAGTTACACCGGGCAGGGAGGGAGTTACACCGGGCAGGGAGGGAGTTACACCGGGCCCGGAGGGAGTTACACCGGGCCGGGAGGGAGTTACACCGGGCAGGGAGGGAGTTACACCGGGCAGGGAGGGAGTTACACCGGACAGGGAGGGAGTTACACCGGGCCGGGAGGGAGTTACACCGGGCAGGGAGGGAGTTACACCGGGCAGGGAGGTTGTTACACCGGGCCGGGAGGGAGTTACACCGGGCCGGGAGGGAGTTACACCGGGCAGGGAGGGAGTTACACCGGGCAGGGAGGGAGTTACACCGGGCCCGGAGGGAGTTACACCGGGCCGGGAGGGAGTTACACCGGGCAGGGAGGGAGTTACACCGGGCAGGGAGGGAGTTACACCGGACAGGGAGGGAGTTACACCGGGCCGGGAGGGAGTTACACCGGGCAGGGAGGGAGTTACACCGGGCAGGGAGGTTGTTACACCGGGCCGGGAGGGAGTTACACCGGGCCGGGAGGGAGTTACACCGGGCAGGGAGGGAGTTACACCGGGCAGGGAGGTTGTTACACCGGGCCGGGAGGGAGTTACACCGGGCCGGGAGGGAGTTACACCGGGCAGGGAGGGAGTTACACCGGGCCGGGAGGGAGTTACACCGGGCCGGGAGTGTGTTACACCGGGCCGGGAGTGAGTTACACTGGGCCGGGAGGGAGTTACACCGGGCAGGGAGGGAGTTACACCGGGCAGGGAGGGAGTTACACCGGGCCGGGAGGGAGTTACACCGGGCCGAGAGGGAGTTACACCGGGCCGGGAGGGAGTTACACCGGGCAGGGAGGGAGTTACACCGGGCCGGGAGGGAGTTACACCGGACAGGGAGGGAGTTACACCGGGCAGGGAGGGAGTTACACCGGGCCGGGAGGGAGTTACACCGGGCAGGGAGGGAGTTACACCGGGCAGGGAGTGAGTTACACTGGGCCGGGAGGGAGTTACACCGGGCAGGGAGGGAGTTACACCGGGCAGGGAGGGAGTTACACCGGGCCGGGAGGGAGTTACACCGGGCAGGGAGGGAGTTACACCGGGCCGGGAGGGAGTTACACCGGGCAGGGAGGGAGTTACACCGGGCAGGGAGGGAGTTACACCGGGCCGGGAGGGAGTTACACCGGGCCGGGAGAGTGTTACACCGGGCAGGGAGGGAATTACACCGGGCCGGGAGGGAGTTACACCGGACAGGGAGGGAGTTACACCGGGCCGGGAGGGAGTTACACCGGGTCGGGAGGGAGTTACACCGGGCCGGGAGGGAGTTACACCGGGCCGGGAGGGAGTTACACCGGGCAGGGAGGGAGTTACACCGGGCCGGGAGGGAGTTACACCGGGCCGGGAGGGAGTTACACCGGGCAGGGAGGGAGTTACACCGGGCAGGGAGGGAGTTACACCGGGCAGGGAGGGAGTTACACCGGGCCGAGAGGGAGTTACACCGGGCAGGGAGGGAGTTACACCGGGCCGAGAGGGAGTTACACCGGACAGGGAGGGTGTTACACCGGGTCGGGAGGGAGTTACACCGGGCAGGGAGGGAGTTACACCGGGCCGAGAGGGAGTTACACCGGGCAGGGAGGGAGTTACACCGGGCCGGGAGGGAGTTACACCGGGCCGAGAGGGAGTTACACCGGACAGGGAGGGAGTTACACCGGGTCGGGAGGGAGTTACACCGGACAGGGAGGGAGTTACACCGGGCAGGGAGGGTGTTACACCGGGCCTAGAGGGAGTTACACCGGACAGGGAGGGAGTTACACCGGGCCGGGAGGGAGTTACACCGGGCAGGGAGGGTGTTACACCGGACAGGGAGGGAGTTACACCGGGCCTAGAGGGAGTTACACCGGACAGGGAGGGAGTTACACCGGGCCGGGAGGGAGTTACACCGGCTCGAGAGGGAGTTACACCGGACAGGGAGGGAGTTACACCGGGCAGGGAGGGAGTTACACCGGGCCGGGAGGGAGTTACACCGGGCCGAGAGGGAGTTACACCGGACAGGGAGGGAGTTACACCGGGCAGGGAGGGAGTTACACCGGGCAGGGAGGGAGTTACACCGGGCCGGGAGGGTGTTAAACCGGACAGGGAGGGAGTTACACCGGGCCGGGAGGGAGTTACACCGGGCAGGGAGGGAGTTACACCGGGCCGGGAGGGTGTTAAACCGGACAGGGAGGGAGTTACACCGGGCAGGGAGGGAGTTACACCGGGCAGGGAGGGAGTTACACCGGGCAGGGAGGGAGTTACACCGGGCCGGGAGGGAGTTACACCGGGCCGGGAGGGAGTTACACCGGGCAGGGAGGGTGTTACACCGGGCCGGGAGGGTGTTGCACCGGGCAGGGAGGGAGTTACACCGGGCCGGGAGGCAGTTACACCGGGCAGGGAGGGAGTTACACCGGACAGGGAGGGAGTTACACCGGACAGGGAGGGAGTTACACCGGGCCGGGAGGGTGTTGCACCGGGCAGGGAGGGAGTTACACCGGGCCGGGAGGCAGTTACACCGGGCAGGGAGGGAGTTACACCGGGCAGGGAGGGAGTTACACCGGACAGAGAGGGAGTTACACCGGGCAGGGAGGGAGTTACACCGGGCCGGGAGGGAGTTACACCGGACAGGGAGGGAGTTACACCGGGCAGGGAGGGAGTTACACCGGGCCGGGAGGGAGTTACACCGGGCAGGGAGGGAGTTACACCGTGCAGAGAGGGAGTTACACCGGGCAGGGAGGGAGTTACACCGGGCAGGGAGGGAGTTACACCGGGCCGGGAGGGAGTTACACCGGGCAGGGAGGGAGTTACACCGGGCAGGGAGGGAGTTACACCGGGCCGGGAGGGAGTTACACCGGGCCGGGAGAGTGTTACACCGGGCAGGGAGGGAATTACACCGGGCCGGGAGGGAGTTACACCGGACAGGGAGGGAGTTACACCGGGCCGGGAGGGAGTTACACCGGGTCGGGAGGGAGTTACACCGGGCCGGGAGGGAGTTACACCGGGCAGGGAGGGTGTTACACCGGGCAGGGAGGGAGTTACACCGGGCCGGGAGGGTGTTACACCGGGCAGGGAGGGAGTTACACCGGGCCGGGAGGGTGTTACACCGGGCCGGGAGGGAGTTACACCGGGCAGGGAGGGAGTTACACCGGGCAGGGAGGGAGTTACACCGGGCAGGGAGGGAGTTACACCGGGCAGAGAGGGAGTTACACCGGGCAGGGGGGGAGTTACACCGGGCAGGGAGGGAGTTACACCGGGCAGGGAAGGAGTTACACCGGGCAGGGAGGGAGTTACACCGGGCAGGGAGGGAGTTACACCGGGCCGGGAGGGTGTTACACCGGGCAGGGAGGGAGTTACACCGGGCAGGGAGGGAGTTACACCGGGCAGGGAAGGAGTTACACCGGGCAGGGAGGGAGTTACACCGGGCCGGGAGGGAGTTACACCGGGCAGGGAGGGAGATACACCGGGCAGGGAGGGAGTTACACCGGGCAGGGAGGGAGTTACACCGGGCTGGGAGGGAGACACACCGGGCAGGGAGGGAGTTACACCGGGCAGGGAAGGAGTTACACCGGGCAGGGAGGGAGTTACACCGGGCAGGGAGGGAGTTACACCGGGCAGGGAGGGAGTTACACCGGGCAGGGAGGGAGTTACACCGGGCAGGGAGGGAGTTACACCGGGCAGGGAAGGAGTTACACCGGGCAGGGAGGGAGTTACACCGGGCAGGGAGGGAGTTACACCGGGCAGGGAGGGAGTTACACCGGGCCGGGAGGGAGTTACACCGGGCAGGGAGGGAGTTACACCGGGCAGGGAGGGAGTTACACCGGGCCGGGAGGGTGTTACACCGGGCAGGGAGGGAGTTACACCGGGCAGGGAGGGAGTTACACCGGGCCGGGAGGGTGTTACACCGGGCCGGGAGGGAGTTACACCGGGCAGGGAGGGAGTTACACCGGGCAGGGAGGGAGTTACACCGGGCAGAGAGGGAGTTACACCGGGCCGGGAGGGAGTTACACCGGGCAGAGAGGGAGTTACACCGGGCCGGGAGGGTGTTACACCGGGCAGGGAGGGAGTTACACCGGGCAGGGAGGGAGTTACACCGGGCAGGGAGGGAGTTACACCGGGCAGAGAGGGAGTTACACCGGGCCGGGAGGGAGTTACACCGGGCAGAGAGGGAGTTACACCGGGCCGGGAGGGAGTTACACCGGGCCGGGAGGGAGTTACACAGGACAGGGAGGGAGTTACACCGGGCCGGGAGGGAGTTACACCGGGCCGGGAGGGAGTTACACCGGGCAGGGAAGGAGTTACACCGGGCAGGGAGGGAGTTACACCGGGCCGGGAGGGAGTTACACCGGGCAGGGAGGGAGTTACACCGGGCAGGGAGGCAGTTACACCAGGCAGGGAGGGAGTTACACCGGGCCGGGAGGGAGTTACACCGGGCCGGGAGGGAGTTACACCTGGCCGGGAGGGAGATACACCGGACAGGGAGGGAGTTACACCTGGCCGGGAGGGAGTTACACCGGACAGGGAGGGAGTTACACCGGGCAGGGAGGGTGTTACACCGGACAGGGAGGGTGTTACACCGGGCAGGGAGGGAGTTACACCGGGCAGGGAGGGTGTTACACCGGGACGGGAGGGAGTTACACCGGGCAGGGAGGGAGTTACACCGGGCCGGGAGGGAGTTACACCGGGCAGAGAGGGAGTTACACCGGGCAGGGAGGGAGTTACACCGGGCAGGGAGGGAGTTACACCGGGCAGGGAGGATGTTACACCGGGCCGGGAGGGAGTTACACCGGGCCGGGAGGGAGTTACACCGGACAGGGAGGGAGTTACACCTGGCCGGGAGGGAGTTACACCGGACAGGGTGGGAGTTACACCGGGCCGGGAGGGAGTTACACCGGGCAGAGAGGGAGTTACACCGGGCAGGGAGGGAGTTACACCGGGCAGGGAGGGAGTTACACCGGGCAGGGAGGATGTTACACCGGGCAGGGAGGGAGTTACACCGGGCAGGGAGGATGTTACACCGGGCCGGGAGGGAGTTACACCGGACAGGGAGGGTGTTAAACCGGACAGGGAGGGAGTTACACCGGGCCGCGAGGGTGTTACACCGGACAGGGAGGGTGTTACACCGGGCAGGGAGGGAGTTACACCGGGCAGGGAGGGAGTTACACCGGGCAGGGAGGGAGTTACACCGGGCAGGGAGGGAGTTACACCGGGCAGGGAAGGAGTTACACCGGGCAGGGAGGGAGTTACACCGGGCAGAGAGGGAGTTACACCGGGCCGGGAGGGTGTTACACCGGACAGGGAGGGTGTTACACCGGGCAGGGAGGGAGTTACACCGGGCCGGGAGGGAGTTACACCGGGCAGGGAGGGAGTTACACCGGGCAGGGAGGGAGTTACACCGGGCCGGGAGGGAGTTACACCGGACAGGGAGGGAGTTACACCGGGACAGGGAGGGAGTTACACCGGGCCGGGAGGGAGTTACACCGGACAGGGAGGGAGTTACACCGGGCAGGGAGGGAGTTACACCGGGCAGGGAGGGAGTTACACCGGGCCGGGAGGGAGTTACACCGGGTCGTGAGGGAGTTACACCGGGCCGGGAGGGAGTTACACCGGACAGGGAGGGTGTTACACCGGGCAGGGAGGGAGTTACACCGGGCAGGGAGGGAGTTACACCGGGCAGGGAGGGAGTTACACCGGGCAGGGAGGGAGTTACACCGGGCAGGGAGGGAGTTACACCGGGCAGGGAGGGTGTTACACCGGGCAGGGAGGGAGTTACACCGGGCCGGGAGGGTGTTACACCGGGCAGGGAGGGAGTTACACCGGGCAGGGAGGGTGTTACACCGGGCAGCGAGGGAGTTACACCGGGCAGGGAGGGTGTTACACTGGGCCGGGAGGGTGTTACACCGGGCAGGGAGGGAGTTACACCGGGCAGGGAGGGAGTTACACCGGGCAGGGAGGGAGTTACACCGGGCAGGGAGGGTGTTACACCGGGCAGGGAGGGAGTTACACCGGGCAGGGAGGGAGTTACACCGGGCCGGGAGGGAGTTACACCGGGCAGGGAGGGAGTTACACCGGGCCGGGAGGGAGTTACACCGTGCAGGGAGGGAGTTACACCGGGCAGGGAGGGAGTTACACCGGGCCGGGAGGATGTTACACCGGGCAGGGAGGGAGTTACACCGGGTCGGGAGGATGTTACACCGGGCAGGGAGGGAGTTACACCGGGCCGGGAGGGAGTTACACCGGGCCGGGAGGGAGTTACACCGGGCAGGGAGGGAATTACACCGGGCAGGGAGGGAGTTACACCGGGCCGGGAGGATGTTACACCGGGCAGGGAGGGAGTTACACCGGGCAGGGAGGGAGTTACACCGGGTCGGGAGGGAGTTACACCGGGCAGGGAGGGAGTTACACCGGGCCGGGAGGGAGTTACACCGGGCCGGGAGGGAGTTACACCGGGCAGGGAGGGAGTTACACCGGGCAGGGAGGATGTTACACCGGGCAGGGAGGGAGTTACACCGGGCCGGGAGGGAGTTACACCGGGCCGGGAGGGAGTTACACCGGGCCGGGAGGGTGTTAAACCGGGCAGGGAGGGAGTTACACCGGGCCGGGAGGGAGTTACACCGGACCGGGAGGGTGTTACACCGGGCAGGGAGGATGTTACACCGGGCAGGGAGGGAGTTACACTGGGCAGGGAGGGAGTTACACCGGGCAGGGAGGGAGTTACACCGGGCAGGGAGGGAGTTACACCGGGCCGGGAGGGAGTTACACCGGGCCGGGAGGGTGTTACACCGGGCAGGGAGGGAGTTACACCGGGCAGGGAGGGAGTTACACCGGGCAGGGAGGGAGTTACACCGGGCAGGGAGGGAGTTACACCGGGCAGGGAGGGAGTTACACCGGGCCGGGAGGGAGTTACACCGGACAGGGAGGGTGTTACACCGGGCAGGGAGGGAGTTACACCGGGCAGGGAGGGAGTTACACCGGGCCGGGAGGGAGTTACACCGGGCCGGGAGGGTGTTACACCGGGCAGGGAGGGTGTTACACCGGGCCGGGAGGGAGTTACACCGGGCAGGGAGGGAGTTACACCGGGCCTGGAGGGACTTACACCGGGCAGGGAGGCAGTTACACCGGGCCGGGAGGGAGTTACACCGGGCCGGGAGGGAGTTACACCGGGCAGGGAGGGAGTTACACCGGGCCGGGAGGGAGTTACACCGGGCCGGGAGGGAGTTACACCGGGCAGGGAGGGAGTTACACCGGGCAGGGAGGGAGTTACACCGGGCAGGGAGGGTGTTACACCGGGCCGGGAGGGAGTTACACCGGACAGGGAGGGAGTTACACCGGGCCGGGAGGGAGTTACACCGGGCAGAGAGGGTGTTACACCGGGCCGGGAGGGTGTTACACCGGGCAGGGAGGGAGTTACACCGGGCAGGGAGGGAGTTACACCGGACAGGGAGGGTGTTAAACCGGGCAGGGAGGGAGTTACACCGGGCCGGGAGGGAGTTACACCGGACAGGGAGGGTGTTAAACCGGGCAGGGAGGGAGTTACACCGGGCCGGGAGGGAGTTACACAGGACAGGGAGGGTGTTAAACCGGGCAGGGAGGGAGTTACACCGGGCCGGGAGGGAGTTACACCGGACAGGGAGGGTGTTAAACCGGACAGGGAGGGAGTTACACCGGGCCGGGAGGGAGTTACACCGGACAGGGAGGGTGTTAAACCGGACAGGGAGGGAGTTACACCGGGCCGGGAGGGAGTTACACCGGGCAGGGAGGGAGTTACACCGGGCTGGGAGGGAGATACACCGGGCCGGGAGGGAGATACACCGGGCAGGGAGGGAGTTACACCGGGCAGGGAGGGAGTTACACCGGGCAGGGAGGGAGTTACACCGGGCAGGGAAGGAGTTACACCGGGCCGGGAGGGAGTTACACCGGGCAGGGAGGGAGTTACACCGGGCCGGGAGGGAGTTACACCGGGCAGAGAGGGAGTTACACCGGGCCGGGAGGGTGTTACACCGGGCAGGGAGGGAGTTACACCGGGCAGGGAGGGAGTTACACCGGGCCGGGAGGATGTTACACCGGGCCGGGAGGGAGTTACACCGGACAGGGAGGGAGTTACACCGGGACAGGGAGGGAGTTACACCGGGCCGGGAGGGAGTTACACCGGGCCGGGAGGGTGTTAAACCGGGCAGGGAGGGAGTTACACCGGGCCGGGAGGGAGTTACACCGGGCCGGGAGGGAGTTACACCGGGCCGGGAGGGAGTTACACCTGGCAGGGAGGATGTTACACCGGGCCGTGAGGGACTTACACCGGGCAGGGAGGCAGTTACACCGGGCCGGGAGGGAGTTACACCGGGCCGGGAGGGTGTTACACCGGGCAAGGAGGGGGATACACCGGACAGGGAGGGTGTTACACCGGGCAGGGAGGGAGTTACACCGGGCCTGGAGGGACTTACACCGGGCAGGGAGGCAGTTACACCGGGCCGGGAGGGAGTTACACCGGGCCGGGAGGGAGTTACACCGGACAGGGAGGGAGTTACACCGGGCCGTGAGGGAGTTACACCGGGCAGGGAGGGAGTTACACCGGGCCGGGAGGGAGTTACACCGGGCCGGGAGGGAGTTACACCGGGCAGGGAGGGAGTTACACCGGGCCGGGAGGGAGTTACAACGGGCAGGGAGGGAGTTACACCGGACAGGGAGGGAGTTACACCGGGCCGGTAGGGAGTTACACCGGGCCGGGAGGGTGTTACACCGGGCAAGGAGGGGGATACACCGGACAGGGAGGGTGTTACACCGGGCAGGGAGGGAGTTACACCGGGCCGGGAGGGGGTTGCACCGGACAGGGAGGGAGTTACACCGGGCAGGGAGGGAGTTACACCGGGCAGGGAGGGAGTTACACCGGTCCGGGAGGGAGTTACACCGGGCCGGGAGGGAGTTACACCGGGCAGGGAGGGAGTTACACCGGGCAGGGAGGGTGTTACACCGGGCCGGGAGGGAGTTACACCGGGCCGGGAGGGTGTTACACCAGGCAGGGAGGGTGTTACACCGGGCCGAGAGGGAGTTACACCGGGCAGGGAGGGAGTTACACCGGGCCTGGAGGGAGTTACACCGGGCAGGGAGGCAGTTACACCGGGCCGGGAGGGAGTTACACCGGGCCGGGAGGGAGTTACACCGGACAGGGAGGGAGTTACACCGGGCCGGGAGGGAGTTACACCGGACAGGGAGGGAGTTACACCGGGCCGGGAGGGAGTTACACCGGGCAGGGACGGAGTTACACCGGGCAGGGAGGATGTTACACCGGGCAGGGAGGGAGTTACACCGGGCAGGGAGGGAGTTACACCGGGCCGGTAGGGAGTTACACCGGGCCGGGAGGGAGTTACACCGGACAGGGAGGGAGTTACACCGGGCCGGGAGGGAGTTACACCGGGCCGGGAGGATGTTACACCGGGCAGGGAGGGTGTTACACCGGGCCGGGAGGGAGTTACACCGGGCCGGGAGGGAGTTACACCGGGCAGGGAGGGAGTTACACCGGGCCGGGAGGGAGTTACACCGGGCAGGGAGGGAGTTACACCGGGCAGGGAGGGAGTTACACCGGGCCGGGAGGGAGTTACACCGGACAGGGAGGGTGTTAAACCGGACAGGGAGGGAGTTACACCGGGCAGGGAGGGAGTTACACCGGGCAGGGAGGGAGTTACACCGGGCCGGGAGGGAGTTACACCGGACAGGGAGGGTGTTAAACCGGACAGGGAGGGAGATACACCGGGCCGGGAGGGAGTTACACCGGGCCGGGAGGGAGTTACACCGGGCAGAGAGGGAGTTACACCGGGCAGGGAGGGAGTTACACCGGGCAGGGAGGGAGTTACACCGGACAGGGAGGGTGTTAAACCGGACAGTGTGGGAGTTACACCGGGCCGGGAGGGAGTTACACCGGACAGGGATGGAGTTACACCGGGCCGGGAGGGAGTTACACAAGGCCGGGAGGGAGTTACACCGGGCAGGGAGGGAGTTACACCGGGTCGGGAGGGAGTTACACCGGGCAGGGAGGGAGTTACACCGGGCAGGGAGGGAGTTACACCGGGCATGGAGGGAGTTACACCGGGCCGGGAGGGAGTTACACCGGACAGGGAGGGAGTTACACCGGGCAGGGAGGGTGTTAAACCGGACAGGGAGGGAGATACACCGGGCCGGGAGGGAGTTACACCGGACAGGGAGGGTGTTACACCGGACAGGGAGGGTGTTACACCGGGCCGGGAGGGGGTTACACCGGACAGGGAGGGAGTTACACCGGGCAGGGAGGGAGTTACACCGGGCAGGGAGGGAGTTACACCGGGCCGGGAGGGAGTTACACCGGGCAGGGAGGGAGTTACACCGGGCAGGGAGGGAGTTACACCGGGCCGGGAGGGAGTTACACCGGACAGGGAGGGAGTTACACCGGGCAGGGAGGGAGTTACACCGGGCCGGGAGGGAGTTACACCGGGCAGGGAGAGTGTTACACCGGGCCGGGAGGGAGTTACACCGGGCCGGGAGGGAGTTACACCGGGCAGGGAGGGAGTTACACCGGGCCGGGAGGGGGTTACACCGGACAGGGAGGGAGTTACACCGGGCAGGGAGGGAGTTACACCGGGCAGGGAGGGAGTTACACCGGGCCGGGAGGGAGTTACACCGGGCCGGGAGGGAGTTACACCGGGCAGGGAGGGAGTTACACCGGGCCGGGAGGGAGTTACACCGGGCAGGGAGGGAGTTACACCGGGCAGGGAGGGAGTTACACCGGGCCGGTAGGGAGTTACACCGGACCGGGAGGGTGTTACACCGGGCAGGGAGGGAGTTACACCGGACAGGGAGGGTGTTACACCGGGCAGGGAGGGAGTTACACCGGACAGGGAGGGAGTTACAACGGGCAGGGAGGGAGTTACACCGGACAGGGAGGGAGTTACACCGGGCCGGTAGGGAGTTACACCGGGCCGGGAGGGTGTTACACCGGGCAGGGAGGGAGTTACACCGGGTCGGGAGGGAGTTACACCGGGCCGGGAGGGAGTTACACCGGACAGGGAGGGAGTTACACCGGGCCGGGAGGGAGTTACACCGGACAGGGAGGGAGTTACACCGGGCCGGGAGGGAGTTACACCGGGCAGGGAGGGAGTTACACCGGGCCGGGAGGGAGTTACACCGGGCCGGGAGGGAGTTACACCGGGCAGGGAGGGAGTTACACCGGGCAGGGAGGGAGTTACACCGGGCCGGGAGGGAGTTACACCGGGCAGGGAGGGAGTTACACCGGGCAGTGAGGGTGTTACACCGGGCAGGGAGGGAGTTACACCGGGCCGGGAGGGAGTTACACCGGGCCGGGAGGGAGTTACACCGGGCAGGGAGGGAGTTACACCGGGCAGGGAGGCAGTTACACCGGGCCGGGAGGGAGTTACACCAGGCAGGGAGGGAGTTACACCGGGCAGGGCGGGAGTTACACCAGGCAGGGAGGGAGTTACACCGGGCAGGGAGGGAGTTACACCGGGCCGGGAGGGAGTTACACCGGGCCGGGAGGGTGTTACACCGGGCCGGGAGGGAGTTACACCGGGCAGGGAGGGTGTTACACCGGGCCGAGAGGGAGTTACACCGGGCAGGGAGGGAGTTACACCGGGCCTGGAGGGAGTTACACCGGGCAGGGAGGCAGTTACACCGGGCCGGGAGGGAGTTACACCGGGCAGGGAGGGAGTTACACCGGGCCGGGAGGGAGTTACACCGGGCAGGGAGGGAGTTACACCGGGCAGGGAGGGAGTTACACCGGGCCGGTAGGGAGTTACACCGGGCCGGGAGGGAGTTACACCGGACAGGGAGGGAGTTACACCGGGCCGGGAGGGTGTTACACCGGGCCGGGAGGGAGTTACACCGGGTCGGGAGGGAGTTACACCGGGCCGGGAGGGAGTTACACCGGGCCGGGAGGGAGTTACACCGGACAGGGAGGGTGTTAAACCGGACAGGGAGGGAGTTACACCGGGCAGGGAGGGAGTTACACCGGGCAGGAAGGGAGTTACACCGGACAGGGAGGGTGTTAAACCGGACAGGGAGGGAGTTACACCGGGCAGGGAGGGAGTTACACCGGGCCGGGAGGGAGTTACACCGGACAGGGAGGGAGTTACACCGGGCCGGGAGGGAGTTACACCGGGCAGGGAGGGAGTTACACCGGGCCGGGAGGGAGTTACACCGGGCAGGGAGGGAGTTACACCGGGCAGGGAGGGAGTTACACCGGGCAGGGAGGGAGTTACACCGGGCCGGGAGGGAGTTACACCGGGCAGGGAGGGAGTTACACCGGGCCGGGAGGGAGTTACACCGGGCAGGGAGGGAGTTACACCGGGCAGGGAGGGAGTTACACCGGGCCGGTAGGGAGTTACACCGGGCCGGGAGGGAGTTACACCGGGCCGGGAGGGAGTTACACCGGACAGGGAGGGTGTTAAACCGGACAGGGAGGGAGTTACACCGGGCAGGGAGGGAGTTACACCGGGCAGGAAGGGAGTTACACCGGGCCGGGAGGGAGTTACACCGGACAGGGAGGGTGTTAAACCGGACAGGGAGGGAGTTACACCGGGCAGGGAGGGAGTTACACCGGGCAGGGAGGGAGTTACACCGGGTCGGGAGGGAGTTGCACCGGACAGGGAGGGAGTTACACCGGGCCGGGAGGGAGTTACACCGGGCAGGGAGGATGTTACACCGGACAGGGAGGGTGTTACACCGGACAGGGAGGGAGTTACACCGGGCAGGGAGGGAGTTACACCGGGCCGGGACGGAGTTACACCGGACAGGGAGGGAGTTACACCGGGCCGGGAGGGAGTTACACCGGGCCGGGAGGGAGTTGCACCGGACAGGGAGGGAGTTACACCGGGCCGGGAGGGAGTTACACCGGGCAGGGAGGATGTTACACCGGACAGGGAGGGTGTTACACCGGACAGGGAGGGAGTTACACCGGGCAGGGAGGGAGTTACACCGGGCCGGGACGGAGTTACACCGGACAGGGAGGGAGTTACACCGGGCCGGGAGGGAGTTACACCGGGCCGGGAGGATGTTACACCGGACAGGGAGGGTGTTACACCGGACAGGGAGGGAGTTACACCGGGCAGGGAGGGAGTTACACCGGGCCGGGACGGAGTTACACCGGGCCGGGAGGGAGTTACACCGGGCCGGGAGGGAGTTACACCGGGCCGGGAGGGAGTTACACCGGACAGGGAGGGTGTTAAACCGGACAGGGAGGGAGTTACACCGGGCCGGGACGGAGTTACACCGGACAGGGAGGGAGTTACACCGGGCCGGGAGGGAGTTACACCGGGCCGGGAGGGAGTTACACCGGGTCGGGAGGGAGTTACACCGGGCAGGGAGGGTGTTACACCGGGCCGGGAGGGAGTTACACCGGGTCGGGAGGGAGTTACACCGGACAGGGAGGGAGTTACACCGGGCAGGGAGGGAGTTACACCGGGCAGGGAGGGAGTTACACCGGGCAGGGAGGGAGTTACACCGGGCCGGGAGGGAGTTACACCGGACAGGGAGGGAGTTACACCGGGCCGGGAGGGAGTTACACCGGGCCGGGAGGGAGTTACACCGGGCAGGGAGGGAGTTACACCGGGCAGGTAGGGAGTTACACCGGGCCGGGAGGGAGTTACACCGGGCAGGGAGGGAGTTACACCGGGCAGGGAGGGTGTTACACCGGACAGGGAGGGAGTTACACCGGGCCGGGAGGGAGTTACACCGGACAGGGAGGGTGTTACACCGGACAGGGAGGATGTTACACCGGGCAGGGAGGGAGTTACACCGGGCAGGGAGGGAGTTACACCGGGCAGGGAGGGAGTTACACCGGGCAGGGAGGGAGTTACACCGGGCAGGGAGGATGTTACACCGGGCAGGGAGGGAGTTACACCGGGCCGGGAGGGAGTTACACCGGGCAGGGAGGGAGTTACACCGGGCAGGGAGGGAGTTACACCGGGCCGGGAGGGAGTTACACCGGGCAGGGAGGGAGTTACACCGGGCAGGGAGGGAGTTACACCGGGCAGGGAGGGAGTTACACCGGGCAGGGAGGGAGTTACACCGGGCAGAGAGGGAGTTACACCGGGCAGGGAGGGAGTTACACCGGGCAGGGAGGATGTTACACCGGGCAGGGAGGGAGTTACACCGGGCAGGGAGGGAGTTACACCGGGCAGGGAGGGAGTTACACCGGGCAGGGAGGATGTTACACCGGGCCGGGAGGGAGTTACACCGGACAGGGAGGGAGTTACACCGGGCCGGGAGGGAGTTACACCGGACAGGGAGGGAGTTACACCGGGCAGGGAGGGAGTTACACCGGGCAGGGGGGGAGTTACACCGGGCCGGGAGGGAGTTACACCGGGCCGGGAGGGAGTTACACCGGGCCGGGAGGGAGTTACACCGGGCCGGGAGGGAGTTACACCGGACAGGGAGGGAGTTACACCGGGCCGGGAGGGAGTTACACCGGGCTGGGAGGGAGTTACACCGGGCCGGGAGGGAGTTACACCGGGCCGGGAGGGTGTTAAACCGGGCAGGGAGGGAGTTACACCGGGCCGGGAGGGAGTTACACCGGGCAGGGAGGGAGTTACACCGGGCAGGGAGGGAGTTACACCGGGCAGGGAGGGAGTTACCCCGGGCAGGGAGGGAGTTACACCGGGCCGGGAGGGTGTTACACCGGGCCGGGAGGGAGTTACACCGGGCCGGGAGGGAGTTACACCGGGCTGGGAGGGAGTTACACCGGGCCGGGACGGAGTTACACCGGGCCGGGAGGGAGTTACACCGGGCCGGGAGGGAGTTACACCGGGCAGGGAGCGAGTTACACCGGGCCGGGAGGGAGTTACACCGGGCAGGGAGGGAGTTACACCGGGCAGGGAGGGAGTTACACCGGGCATGGAGGGAGTTACACCGGGCAGGGAGGGAGTTACACCGGGCCGGGAGGGTGTTACACCGGGCAGGGAGGGAGTTACACCGGGCAGGGTGGGAGTTACACCGGGCAGGGAGGGAGTTACACCGGGCAGGGAGGGTGTTACACCGGGCAGGGAGGGAGTTACACCGGGCAGGGAGGTAGTTACACCGGGCAGGGAGGGAGTTACACCGGGCAGGGAGGGAGTTACACCGGGCAGGGAGGGAGTTACACCGGGCAGGGAGGGAGTTACACCGGGCAGGGAGGGAGTTACACCGGGCAGGGAGGGAGTTACACCGGGCAGGGAGGGAGTTACACCGGGCAGGGAGGGAGTTACACCGGGCAGGGAGGGAGTTACACCGGGCAGGGAGGGAGTTACACCGGGTCGGGAAGGTGTTACACCGGGACAGGGAGGGAGTTACACCGGGCAGGGAGGGAGTTACACCAGGCAGGGAGGGAGTTACACCGGGCCGGGAAGGTGTTACACCGGGACAGGGAGGGAGTTACACCGGGCAGGGAGGGAGTTACACCAGGCAGGGAGGGAGTTACACCGGGCAGGGAGGGAGTTACACCAGGCAGGGAGGGAGTTACACCGGGCCGGGACGGAGTTACACCGGACAGGGAGGGAGTTACACCGGGCCGGGAGGGAGTTACACCGGGCCGGGAGGATGTTACACCGGACAGGGAGGGTGTTACACCGGACAGGGAGGGAGTTACACCGGGCAGGGAGGGAGTTACACCGGGCCGGGACGGAGTTACACCGGGCCGGGAGGGAGTTACACCGGGCCGGGAGGGAGTTACACCGGGCCGGGAGGGAGTTACACCGGGCAGGGAGGGTGTTACACCGGGCCGGGAGGGAGTTACACCGGGTCGGGAGGGAGTTACACCGGACAGGGAGGGAGTTACACCGGGCAGGGAGGGAGTTACACCGGGCAGGGAGGGAGTTACACCGGGCAGGGAGGGAGTTACACCGGGCCGGGAGGGAGTTACACCGGACAGGGAGGGAGTTACACCGGGCCGGGAGGGAGTTACACCGGGCCGGGAGGGAGTTACACCGGGCAGGGAGGGAGTTACACCGGGCAGGTAGGGAGTTACACCGGGCCGGGAGGGAGTTACACCGGGCAGGGAGGGAGTTACACCGGGCAGGGAGGGTGTTACACCGGACAGGGAGGGAGTTACACCGGGCCGGGAGGGAGTTACACCGGACAGGGAGGGTGTTACACCGGACAGGGAGGATGTTACACCGGGCAGGGAGGGAGTTACACCGGGCAGGGAGGGAGTTACACCGGGCAGGGAGGGAGTTACACCGGGCAGGGAGGGAGTTACACCGGGCAGGGAGGATGTTACACCGGGCAGGGAGGGAGTTACACCGGGCAGGGAGGGAGTTACACCGTGCAGGGAGGGAGTTACACCGGGCAGGGAGGGAGTTACACCGGGCAGGGAGGATGTTACACCGGGCCGGGAGGGAGTTACACCGGACAGGGAGGGAGTTACACCGGGCCGGGAGGGAGTTACACCGGACAGGGAGGGAGTTACACCGGGCAGGGAGGGAGTTACACCGGGCAGGGGGGGAGTTACACCGGGCCGGGAGGGAGTTACACCGGGCCGGGAGGGAGTTACACCGGGCCGGGAGGGAGTTACACCGGGCCGGGAGGGAGTTACACCGGACAGGGAGGGAGTTACACCGGGCCGGGAGGGAGTTACACCGGGCTGGGAGGGAGTTACACCGGGCCGGGAGGGAGTTACACCGGGCCGGGAGGGTGTTAAACCGGGCAGGGAGGGAGTTACACCGGGCCGGGAGGGAGTTACACCGGGCAGGGAGGGAGTTACACCGGGCAGGGAGGGAGTTACACCGGGCAGGGAGGGAGTTACCCCGGGCAGGGAGGGAGTTACACCGGGCCGGGAGGGTGTTACACCGGGCCGGGAGGGTGTTACACCGGGCCGGGAGGGAGTTACACCGGGCCGGGAGGGAGTTACACCGGGCTGGGAGGGAGTTACACCGGGCCGGGACGGAGTTACACCGGGCCGGGAGGGAGTTACACCGGGCAGGGAGCGAGTTACACCGGGCCGGGAGGGAGTTACACCGGGCAGGGAGGGAGTTACACCGGGCAGGGAGGGAGTTACACCGGGCATGGAGGGAGTTACACCGGGCAGGGAGGGAGTTACACCGGGCCGGGAGGGTGTTACACCGGGCAGGGAGGGAGTTACACCGGGCAGGGTGGGAGTTACACCGGGCAGGGAGGGAGTTACACCGGGCAGGGAGGGTGTTACACCGGGCAGGGAGGGAGTTACACCGGGCAGGGAGGGAGTTACACCGGGCCGGGAGGGAGTTACACCGGGCAGGGAGGGAGTTACACCGGGCAGGGAGGGAGTTACACCGGGCAGGGAGGGAGTTACACCGGGCAGGGAGGGAGTTACACCGGGCAGGGAGGGAGTTACACCGGGCAGGGAGGGAGTTACACCGGGCAGGGAGGGTGTTACACCGGGCAGGGGGGGAGTTACACCGGGCCGAGAGGGAGTTACACCGGGCATGGAGGGAGTTACACCGGGCCGGGAGGGAGTTACACCGGGCAGGGAGGGAGTTACACCGGGCAGGGAGGGAGTTACACCGGGCAGGGAGGGAGTTACACCAGGCAGGGAGGGAGTTACACCGGGCCGGGAGGGAGTTACACCGGACAGGGAGGGAGTTACACCGGGCAGGGAGGGAGTTACACCGGGCAGGGAGGGAGTTACACCGGACAGGGAGGGAGTTACACCGGGCAGGGAGGGAGTTACACCGGGCAGGGAGGGTGTTACACCGGGCAGGGAGGGAGTTACACCGGGCCGGGAGGGAGTTACACCGGGCAGGGGGGGAGTTACACCGGGCCGAGAGGGAGTTACACCGGGCAGGGAGGGAGTTACACCGGGCAGGGAGGGAGTTACACCGGGCCGGGAGTGTGTTACACCGGGCCGGGAGGGAGTTACACCGGGCCGGGAGGGTGTTACACCGGGCAGGGAGGGAGTTACACCGGGCAGGGAGGGAGTTACACCGGGCAGGGAGGGTGTTACACCGGGCAGGGAGGGAGTTACACCGGGTCGGGAGGGAGTTACACCGGGTCGGGAGGGAGTTACACCGGGCAGGGAGGGAGTTACACCGGGCAGGGAGGGAGTTACACCGGACAGGGAGGGTGTTACACCGGGCCGGGAGGGTGTTACACCGGGCAGGGAGGGAGTTACACCGGGCAGGGAGGGAGTTACACCGGGCAGGGAGGGAGATACACCGGGCAGGGAGGGAGTTACACCGGACAGGGAGGGTGTTACACCGGGCCGGGAGGGTGTTACACCGGGCCGGGAGGGTGTTACACCGGGAAGGGAGGGAGTTACACCGGGCCGGGAGGGAGTTACACCGGGCAGGGAGGGAGTTACACCGGGCCGGGAGGGAGTTACACCGGACAGGGAGGGAGTTACACCGGACAGGGAGGGAGTTACACCGGGCAGGGAGGGAGTTACACCGGACAGGGAGGGAGTTACACCGGGCAGGGAGGGAGTTACACCGGGCCGGGAGGGAGTTACACCGGGCAGGGAGGGAGTTACACCGGGCCGGGAGGGTGTTACACCGGGCAGGGAGGGTGTTACACCGGGAAGGGAGGGAGTTACACCGGGCCGGGAGGGAGTTACACCGGGCCGGGAGGGAGTTACACCGGGCAGGGAGGGAGTTACACCGGGCCGGGAGGGAGTTACACCGGACAGGGAGGGAGTTACACCGGGCAGGGAGGGAGTTACACCGGACAGGGAGGGAGTTACACCGGGCCGGGAGGGAGTTACACCGGACAGGGAGGGAGTTACACCGGGCCGGGAGGGAGTTACACCGGGCAGGGAGGGAGTTACTCCGGGCCGGGAGGGTGTTACACCGGGCCGGGAGGGAGTTACACCGGGCCGGGAAGATGTTACACCGGGCCGGGAGGGAGTTACACCGGGCAGGGAGGGAGTTACACCGGGCCGGGAGGGTGTTACACCGGGCAGGGAGGGAGTTACACCGGGCCGGGAGGGAGTTACACCGGACAGGGAGGGAGTTACACCGGGCAGGGAGGGAGTTACACCGGGCAGGGAGGGAGTTACACCGGGCAGGGAGGGAGTTACACCGGGCAGGGAGGGAGTTACACCGGGCAGGGAGGGAGTTACACCGGGCCGGGAGGGAGTTACACCGGGCCGGGAGGGAGTTACACCGGGCCGAGAGGGAGTTACACCGGGCCGGGAGGGTGTTACACCGGGCCGGGAGGGAGTTACACCGGGCCGAGAGGGAGTTACACCGGGCCGGGAGGGTGTTACACCGGGCCGGGAGGGAGTTACACCGGGCAGGGAGGGAGTTACACCGGGCCGGGAGGGAGTTACACCGGGCAGGGAGGGTGTTACACCGGGCAGGGAGGCAGTTACACCGGACAGGGAGGGAGTTACACCGGGCCGGGAGGGTGTTACACCGGGCCGGGAGGGAGTTACACCGGGCCGGGAGGGAGTTACACCGGGCCGGGAGGGAGTTACACCGGGCCGGGAGGGAGTTACACCGGACAGGGAGGGAGTTACACCGGGCCGGGAGGGAGTTACACCGGGCCAGGAGGATGTTACACCGGGCAGGGAGGGTGTTACACCGGGCCGGGAGGGAGTTACACCGGGCCGGGAGGGTGTTACACCGGGCCGGGAGGGAGTTACACCGGGCTGGGAGGGAGTTACACCGGGCCGGGAGGGAGTTACACCGGGCAGGGAGGGAGTTACACCGGGCCGGGAGGGAGTTACACCGGGCAGGGAGGGAGTTACACCGGGCAGGGAGGGAGTTACACCGGGCAGGGAGGGAGTTACACCGGGCAGGGAGGGAGATACACCGGACAGGGAGGGAGTTACACCGGGCAGGAAGGGAGTTACACCGGGCAGGGAGGGTGTTACACCGGGCCGGGAGGGAGTTACACCGGGCAGGGAGTGAGTTACACCGGGCCGGGAGGGAGTTACACCGGGCAGGGAGGGTGTTACACCGGACAGGGAGGGAGTTACACCGGGCAGGGAGGGAGTTACACCGGGCCGGGAGGGAGTTACACCGGGCAGGGAGGGTGTTACACCGGGCAGGGAGGGAGTTACACCGGACAGGGAGGGTGTTACACCGGGCCGGGAGGGAGTTACACCGGGCAGGGAGGGAGTTACACCGGGCAGGGAGGGAGTTACACCGGGCAGGGAGGGTGTTACACCGGGCCGGGAGGGAGTTACACCGGGCAGGGAGGGAGTTACACCGGGCAGGGAGGGAGTTACACCGGGCCGGGAGGGAGTTACACCGGGCAGGGAGGGAGTTACACCGGGCCGGGAGGGAGTTACACCGGGCAGGGAGGGAGTTACACCGGGCCGGGAGGGAGTTACACCGGGCAGGGAGGGTGTTACACCGGGCCGGGAGGGAGTTACACCGGGCCGGGAGGGAGTTACACCGGACAGGGAGGGAGTTACACCGGGCAGGGAGGGAGTTACACCGGACAGGGAGGGAGTTACACCGGGCAGGGAGGGAGTTACACCGGGCAGGGAGGGAGTTACACCGGGCAGGGAGGGAGTTACACCGGGCCGGGAGGGAGTTACACCGGGCAGGGAGGGAGTTACACTGTCGGAGGGTCAGTGCTGAGGGAGTGCCGCACTGTCAGAGGGTCAGTACTGACGGAGTGCTGCACTGTCGGAGGGTCAGTACTGAGGGAGTGCCGCACTGTCGGAGGGTCAGTACTGAGGGAGTGCTGCACTGTCGGAGGGTCAGTACTGAGGGAGTGCCGCACTGTCGGAGGGTCAGTACTGAGGGAGTGCCGCACTGTCGGAAGGTCAGTACTGAGGGAGTGCCGCACTGTCGGAGGGTCAGTACTGAGGGAATGTCGCACTGTCGGAGGGTCAGTACTGAGGGAGGGCCGCACTGTCGGAGGGTCAGTACTGAGGGAGTGCCGCACTGTCGGAGGGTCAGTACTGAGGGAGGGCCGCACTGTCGGAGGGTCAGTACTGAGGGAGGGCTGCACTGTCGGAGGGTCAGTACTGAGGGAGGGCTGTACTGTCGGAGGGTCAGTGCTGAGGAAGTGCCGCACTGTCGGAGGGTTAGTACTGAGGGAGTGGGCACTGTCGGAGGGTCAGTACTGAGGGAGTGCCGCACTGTCGGAGGGTCAGTACTGAGGGAGTGCCGCACTGTCGGAAGGTCAGTACTGAGGGAGTGCCGCACTGTCGGAGGGTCAGTACTGAGGGAATGTCGCACTGTCGGAGGGTCAGTACTGAGGGAGGGCCGCACTGTCGGAGGGTCAGTACTGAGGGAGTGCCGCACTGTCGGAGGGTCAGTACTGAGGGAGGGCCGCACTGTCGGAGGGTCAGTACTGAGGGAGTGCCGCACTGTCAGAGGGTCAGTACTGAGGGAGTGCCGCACTGTTGGAGGGTCAGTACTGAGGGAGTGCCGCACTATTGGAGGGTCAGTACTGAGGGAGGGCCGCTCTGTCAGAGGGTCAGTACTGAGGGAGGGCCGCACTGTCGGAGGGTCAGTACTGGGGGAGTGCCGCACTGTCAGAGTGTCAGTACTGAGGGAGGGCCGCTCTGTCGGAGGGTCAGTACTGAGGGAGGGCCGCTCTGTCGGAGGGTCAGTACTGAGGGAGTGCCGCACTGTCGGACGGTCAATACTGAGGGAGGGCAGCTCTGTCAGAGGGTCAGTACTTAGGGAGGGCCGCTCTGTCGGAGGGTCAGTACTGAGGGAGTGCCGCACTGTCGGAGGGTCAGTACAGTGTGGAGGGCCGCACTGTCAGAGGGTCAGTACTGAGGGAGTGCCGCACTGTCAGAGGGTCAGTACTGAGGGAGGGCCGCACTTTCGGAGGGTCAGTACTGAGGGAGGGCCGCACTGTCGGAGGGTCAGAACAGATGGAGTGCCGCACTGTCGGAGGGTCAGAACAGAGGGAGTGCCGCACTGTCGGAGGGTCAGTACTGAGGGAGTGCCGCACTGTCAGAGGGTCAGTACTGAGGGAGTGCCGCGCTGTCGGAGGGTCAGTACTGAGGGAGCGCAGCACTATCGGAGGGTCAGTACTGAGGGAGTGCCGCACTGTCAGAGGGTCAGTACTGAGGGAGCGCTGCACTGTCGGAGGGTCAGTACAGAGGGAGTGCCGCACTGTCGGAGGGTCAGTACTGAGGGAGTGCCGCACTGTCGGTGGGTCAGTCCTGAGGGAGTGCCGCACTGTCGGAGGGTCAGTGCTGAGGGAGGGCCGCACTGTCGGAGGGTCAGTACTGAGGGAGTGCTGCACTGTCGGAGGGTCAGTACTGAGGGAGCGCTGCACTGTCGGGGGGTCAGTACTGAGGGAGTGCTGCACTGGCGGAGGGTCAGTACTGAGGGAGCGCTGCACTGTCGGAGGGTCAGTACTGAGGGAGTGCTGCACTGTCGGGAGGGTCAGCACTGAGGGAGTGCCGCACTGTCGGGGGGTCAGTACTGAGGGAGGGCCGCACTGTCGGAGGGTCAGTACTGAGGGAGTGCCGCACTGTCGGAGGGTCAGTACTGAGGGAGTGCCGCACTGTCAGAGGGTCAGTACTGAGGGAGTGCCGCACTGTCAGAGGGTCAGTACTGAGGGAGTGCTGCACTGTCGGAGGGTCAGTACTGAGGGAGGGCTGTACTGTCGGAGGTTTAGTACTGAGGGAGGGCCGCACTGTCGGAGAGTCAGTACTGAGGTAGTGCCGCACTGTCGGAGGGTCAGTACTGAGGGAGGGCTGCACTGTCGGAGGGTCAGTACTGAGGGAGGGCTGTACTGTCGGAGGGTCAGTGCTGAGGAAGTGCCGCACTGTCAGAGGGTTAGTACTGAGGGAGTGGGCACTGTCGGAGGGTCAGTACTGAGGGAGTGCCGCACTGTCGGAGGGTCAGTACTGAGGGAGTGCCGCACTGTCGGAAGGTCAGTACTGAGGGAGTGCCGCACTGTCGGAGGGTCAGTACTGAGGGAGGGCCGCACTGTCGGAGGGTCAGTACTGAGGGAGTGGGCACTGTCGGAGAGTCATGACTGAGGGAGTGCCGCACTGTCGGAGGGTCAGTACTGAGGGAGTGCAGCACTGTCGGAGGGTCGGTACTGAGGGAGTGCCGCACTGTCGGGGGGTCAGTGCTGAGGGAGTGCCGCACTGTCGGGGGGTCAGTACTGAGGGAGTGCCGCACTGTCGGAGGGTCAGTACTGAGGGAGTGCCGCACTGTCGGAGGGTCAATACTGAGGGAGTGCCGCACTGTCGGAGGGTCAGTACTGAGTGAGTGCCGCACTGTCGGAGGGTCAGTACTGAGGGAGTGCCGCACTGTCGGAGGGTCAGTACTACGGGAGTGCCGCACTGTCGGAGGGTCAGTACTGAGGGAGCGCCGCACTGTCGGATGGTCAGTACTGAGGGAGTGCCGCACTGTCGGAGGGTCAGTACTGAGGGAGTGCTGCACTGTCGGAGGGTCAGTACTGAGGGAGTGGGTACTGTCGGAGGGTCAGTACTGAGGGAGTGCCGCACTGTCGGAGGGTCAGTACTGAGGGAGTGCCGCACTGTCGGAGGGTCAGTACTGAGGGAGTGCCGCACTGTCGGAGGATCAGTACTGAGGGAGTGCTGCACTGTCGGAGGGACAGTACTGAGGGAGTGCCGCACTGTCGGTGGGTCAGTACTGAGGGAGTGCCGCACTGTCGGAGGGTCAGTACTGAGGGAGCGCTGCACTGTCGGAGGGTCAGTACTGAGGGAGCGCTGCACTGTCGGAGGGTCAGTACTGAAGGAGCGCTGCACTGTCGGGGGGTCAGTACTGAGGGAGTGCTGCACTGTCGGAGGGTCAGTACTGAGGGAGTGCCGCACTGTCGGAGGGTCAGTACTGAGGGAGTGCCGCACTGTCAGAGGGTCAGTACTGAGGGAGTGCCGCACTGTCAGAGGGTCAGTACTGAGGGAGTGCTGCACTGTCGGAGGGTCAGCACTGAGGGAGTGGGCACTGTCGGAGGGTCAGTACTGAGGGAGTGCCGCACTGTCGGAGGGTCAGTACTGAGGGAGTGCCGCACTGTCGGCGGGTCAGCACTGAGGGAGTGGGCACTGTCGGAGAGTCAGTACTGAGGGAGTGCCGCACTGTCGGAGGGTCAGTACTGAGGGAGTGGGCACTGTCGGAGAGTCAGTACTGAGGGAGTGCCGCACTGTCGGAGGGTCAGTACTGAGGGAGGGTCGCACTGATGCAGGGTCTGTACTGAGGGAGGGCTGCTCTGTCGGAGGGTCAGTACTGAGGGAGTGCCGCACTGTCAGAGGGTTAGTACGGAGGGAGTGTCGCACAGTCGGAGGGTCAGTACTGAGGGAGTGCCGCACTGTCAGAGGGTCAGTACTGAGGGAGGGCCGCACTGTCGGGAGGGTCAGTACTGAGGGAGTTACACACTGTCGGAGGGTCAGTACTGAGGGAGGGCCGCACTGTCGGGAGGGTCAGTACTGAGGGAGTTACACACTGTCGGAGGGTCAGTACTGAGGGAGTGCTGCACTGTCAGAGGGTCAGTACTGAGGGAGTGCTGCTCTGCTGGAGGGTCAGTACTGCGGGAGTGCTGTCCTGTCGGAGGGTCAGTACTGAGGGAGTGCAGCACTGTTGGAGGGTCAGTACTGAGGGAGGGCCGATCTGTCAGAGGGTCAGTACTGAGGGAGTGCCGCACTGTCAGAGGGTCAGTACTGAGGGAGTGCCGCACTGTCGGAGGGTCAGTACTGAGGGAGTGCCGCACTGTTGGAGGGTCAGTACTGAGGGAGGGCCGCTCTGTCAGAGGGTCAGTACTCAGGGAGTGCCGCACTGTTGGAGGGTCAGTACTGAGGGAGGGCCGCTCTGTCAGAGGGTCAGTACTGAGGGAGGGCCGCACTGTCGGAGGGTCAGTACTGAGGGAGGGCCGCTCTGTCAGAGGGTCAGTACTGAGGGAGGGCCGCACTGTCGGAGGGTCAGTACTGAGGGAATGCCGCACTGTCGGAGGGTCAGTACTGAGGGAATGCCGCACTGTCAGAGGGTCAGTATTGAGGGAGTGCCGCACTGTTGGAGGGTCAGTACTGAGGGAGTGCCACACTGTCGGAGGGTCAGTACTGAGGGAGTGCCACACTGTCGGAGGGTCAGTACTAAGGGAGTGCCGCACTGTTCGAGGGTCAGTACTGAGGGAGTGCCGCATTGTTGGAGGGTCAGTACTGAGGGAGGGCCGCTCTGTCAGAGGGTCAGTACTGAGGGAGGGCCGCACTGTCGGAGGGTCAGTACTAAGGGAGGGCCACAGTGTCAGAGGGTCAGTACTGAGGGAGTGCCGCACTGTTAGAGGGTCAGTACTGAGGGAGCGCCGCACTGTCGGAGGGTCAGTACTGAGGGAATGTCGCACTGTCGGAGGGTCAGTACTGAGGGAGGGCCGCACTGTCGGAGGGTCAGTACTGAGGGAGTGCCGCACTGTCGGAGGGTCAGTACTGAGGGAGGGCCGCACTGTCGGAGGGTCAGTACTGAGGGAGTGCCGCACTGTCAGAGGGTCAGTACTGAGGGAGTGCCGCACTGTTGGAGGGTCAGTACTGAGGGAGTGCCGCACTATTGGAGGGTCAGTACTGAGGGAGGGCCGCTCTGTCAGAGGGTCAGTACTGAGGGAGGGCCGCACTGTCGGAGGGTCAGTACTGGGGGAGTGCCGCACTGTCAGAGGGTCAGTACTGAGGGAGGGCCGCTCTGTCGGAGGGTCAGTACTGAGGGAGGGCCGCTCTGTCGGAGGGTCAGTACTGAGGGAGTGCCGCACTGTCGGACGGTCAATACTGAGGGAGGGCAGCTCTGTCAGAGGGTCAGTACTTAGGGAGGGCCGCTCTGTCGGAGGGTCAGTACTGAGGGAGTGCCGCACTGTCGGAGGGTCAGTACAGTGTGGAGGGCCGCACTGTCAGAGGGTCAGTACTGAGGGAGTGCCGCACTGTCAGAGGGTCAGTACTGAGGGAGGGCCGCACTTTCGGAGGGTCAGTACTGAGGGAGGGCCGCACTGTCGGAGGGTCAGAACAGATGGAGTGCCGCACTGTCGGAGGGTCAGAACAGAGGGAGTGCCGCACTGTCGGAGGGTCAGTACTGAGGGAGTGCCGCACTGTCGGAGGGTCAGTACTGAGGGAGTGCCGCACTGTCGGAGGGTCAGTACTGAGGGAGTGCCACACTGTCAGAGGGTCAGTACTGAGGGAGGGCAGCACTGTGGGAGGGTCAGTACTGAGGGAGGGCCACACTGTCAGAGGGTCAGTACTGAGGGAGGGCCGCACTGTCGGAGGGTCAGTACTGAGGGAGGGCCGCTCTGTCAGCGGGTCAGTACTGAGGGAGTGCCGCACTGTCAGAGGGTCAGTACTGAGGGAGGGCCGCACTGTCGGAGGGTCAGTACTGAGGGAGGGCCGCACTGTCAGAGGTTCAGTACTGAGGGAGCGCCGCACTGTCGGAGGGTCAGTACTGAGGGAGGGCCGCACTGTCGGATGGTCAGTGCTGAGGGAGTGCCGCACTGTCGGAGGGTCAGTACTGAGGGAGTGCCACACTGTCGGAGGGTCAGTACAGAGGGAGGGCCGCACTTTCAGAGGGTCAGTACTGAGGGAGGGCCGCACTGTCGGAGGGTCAGAATTGAGGGAGGGCCGCACTGTCAGAGGGTCAGTACTGAGGGAGTGCCGCACTGTCAGAGGGTCAGTACTGAGGGAGGGCCGCACTGTCGGAGGGTCAGTACTGAGGGAGTGCCGCACTGTTGGAGGGTCAGTACTGAGGGAGTGCCACACTGTCGGAGGGTCAGTACTGAGGGAGTGCCACACTGTCGGAGGGTCAGTACTGAGGGAGTGCCGCACTGTCCGAGGGTCAGTACTGAGGGAGTGCCGCACTGTTGGAGGGTCAGTACTGAGGGAGGGCCGCTCTGTCAGAGGGTCAGTACTGAGGGAGGGCCGCACTGTCGGAGGGTCAGTACTGAGGGAGGGCCGCAGTGTCAGAGGGTCAGTACTGAGGGAGTGCCGCACTGTTAGAGGGTCAGTACTGAGGGAGGGCCGCACTGTCGGAGGGTCAGTACTGAGGGAGTGCCGCACTGTCGGAGGGTCAGTACTGAGGGAGTGCCGCACTGTTGGAGGGTCAGTACTGAGGGAGTGCCGCACTATTGGTGGGTCAGTACTGAGGGAGGGCCGCTCTGTCAGAGGGTCAGTACTGAGGGAGGGCCGCACTGTCGGTGGGTCAGTACTGAGGGAGTGCCGCACTGTCAGAGGGTCAGTACTGAGGGAGGGCCGCTCTGTCGGAGGGTCAGTACTGAGGGAGGGCCGCTCTGTCGGAGGGTCAGTACTGAGGGAGTGCCGCACTGTCGGAGGGTAAATACTGAGGGAGGGCCGCTCTGTCAGAGGGTCAGTACTGAGGGAGGGCAGCTCTGTCGGAGGGTCAGAACTGAGGGAGTGCCGCACTGTCGGAGGGTCAGTACTGTGTGGAGGGCCGCACTGTCAGAGGGTCAGTACTGAGGGAGTGCCGCAATGTCGGAGGGTCAGAACAGATGGAGTGCCGCACTGTCGGAGGGTCAGAACAGAGGGAGTGCCGCACTGTCGGAGGGTCAGTACTGAGGGAGTGCCGCACTGTCGGAGGGTCAGTACTGAGGGAGTGCCGCACTGTCGGAGGGTCAGTACTGAGGGAGTGCCACACTGTCAGAGGGTCAGTACTGAGGGAGGGCCGCACTGTGGGAGGGTCAGTACTGAGGGAGGGCCACACTGTCAGAGGGTCAGTACTGAGGGAGGGCCGCACTGTCGGAGGATCAGTACTGAGGGAGGGCCGCTCTGTCAGCGGGTCAGTACTGAGGGAGTGCCGCACTGTCAGAGGGTCAGTACTGAGGGAGGGCCGCACTGTCGGAGGGTCAGTACTGAGGGAGGGCCGCACTGTCAGAGGTTCAGTACTGAGGGAGCGCCGCACTGTCAGAGGGTCAGTACTGAGGGAGGGGCGCACTGTCGGATGGTCAGTGCTGTTGGAGTGCCGCACTGTCGGAGGGTCAGTACTGAGGGAGTGCCGCACTGTTGGAGGGTCAGTACTGAGGGAGTGCCGCACTATTGGTGGGTCAGTACTGAGGGAGGGCCGCTCTGTCAGAGGGTCAGTACTGAGGGAGGGCCGCACTGTCGGTGGGTCAGTACTGAGGGAGTGCCGCACTGTCAGAGGGTCAGTACTGAGGGAGGGCCGCTCTGTCGGAGGGTCAGTACTGAGGGAGGGCCGCTCTGTCGGAGGGTCAGTACTGAGGGAGTGCCGCACTGTCGGAGGGTAAATACTGAGGGAGGGCCGCTCTGTCAGAGGGTCAGTACTGAGGGAGGGCCGCTCTGTCGGAGGGTCAGAACTGAGGGAGTGCCGCACTGTCGGAGGGTCAGTACTGTGTGGAGGGCCGCACTGTCAGAGGGTCAGTACTGAGGGAGTGCCGCAATGTCGGAGGGTCAGAACAGATGGAGTGCCGCACTGTCGGAGGGTCAGTACTGAGGGAGTGCCGCACTGTCGGAGGGTCAGTACTGAGGGAGTGCCACACTGTCAGAGGGTCAGTACTGAGGGAGTGCCGCACTGTCGGAGGGTCAGTACTGAGGGAGTGCCACACTGTCAGAGGGTCAGTACTGAGGGAGCGCCGCACTGTCAGAGGGTCAGTACTGAGGGAGGGCCGCACTGTCGGAGGATCAGTACTGAGGGATGGCCGCTCTGTCAGCGGGTCAGTACTGAGGGAGTGCCGCACTGTCAGAGGGTCAGTACTGAGGGAGGGCCGCACTGTCGGAGGGTCAGTACTGAGGGAGGGCCGCACTGTCAGAGGTTCAGTACTGAGGGAGCGCCGCACTGTCAGAGGGTCAGTACTGAGGGCGCGCCGCACTGTCGGATGGTCAGTGCTGATGGAGTGCCGCACTGTCGGAGGGTCAGTACTGAGGGAGTGCCACACTGTCGGAGGGTCAGTACAGAGGTAGGGTCGCACTTTCAGAGGGTCAGTACTGAGGGAGGGCCGCACTGTCGGAGGGTCAGTACTGAGGGAGTGCCGCACTGTCGGAGGATCAGAACAGAGGGAGTGCCGCACGGTCGGAGGGTCAGAACAGAGGGAGTGCCGCACTGTCGGAGGGTCAGTACTGAGGGAGTGCCGCACTGTCGGAGGGTCAGTACTGAGGGAGTGCCACACTGTCAGAGGGTCAGTACTGAGGGAGTGCCGCACTGTTGGAGGGTCAGTACTGAGGGAGGGCCGCTCTGTCAGAGGGTCAGTACTGAGGGAGGGCCGCACTGTCGGAGGGTCAGTCCTGAGGGAGGGCCGCACTGTCAGAGGGTCAGTACTGAGGGAGTGCCGCACTGTCAGAGGGTCAGTACTGAGGGAGGGCCGCACTGTCGGAGGGTCAGTACTGAGGGAGGGCCGCACTGTCGGAGGGTCAGTACTGAGGGAGTGCCACACTGTCGGAGGGTCAGTACTGAGGGAGGGCCGCACTGTTGGAGGGTCAGTACTGAGGGAGTGCCGCACTGTTGGAGGGTCAGTACTGAGGGAGGGCCGCTCTGTCAGAGGGTCAGTACTGAGGGAGGGCCGCACTGTCGGAGGGTCAGTACTGAGGCAGGGCCGCACTGTCAGAGGGTCAGTACTCAGGGAGTGCCGCACTGTCAGAGGGTCAGTACTGAGGGAGGGCCGCACTGTCGGAGGTTTAGTACTGAGGGTGGGCCGCACTGTCGGAGGGTCAGTACTGAGGGAGTGCCGCACTGTCGGAGGGTCAGTACTGAGGGAGTGCCGCACAGTTGGAGGGTCAGTACTGAGGGAGTGCCGCACTGTTGGAGGGTCAGTACTGAGGGAGGGCCGCTCTGTCAGAGGGTCAGTACTGAGGGAGGGCCGCACTGTTGGAGGGTCAGTACTGAGGGAGTGCCGCTCTGTCAGAGGGTCAGTACTGAGGGAGGGCCGCTCTGTCGGAGGGTCAGTACTGAGGGAGTGCCGCACTGTCGGAGGGTCAGTACTGAGGGAGGGCCGCACTGTCAGAGGGTCAGTACTGAGGGAGTGCCGCACTGTCAGAGGGTCAGTACTGAGGGAGGGCCGCTCTGTCAGAGGGTCAGTACTGAGGGAAGGCCGCTCTGTCGGAGGGTCAGTACTGAGGGAGTGGTGCACTGTCGGAGGGTCAGTACTGAGGTACAGCCGCTCTGTCAGAGCGTCAGTACTGAGGGAGGGCCGCTCTGTCGGAGGGTCAGTACTGAGGGAGTGCCGCACTGTCGGAGGGTCAGTACTGAGGGAGGGCCGCACTGTCAGAGGGTCAGTACTGAGGGAGTGCCGCACTGTCAGAGGGTCAGTTCTGAGGGAGGGCCGCACTGTCGGAGGGTCAGTACTGAGGGAGGGCCGCACTGTCGGAGGGTCAGAATAGAGGGAGTGCCGCACTGTCGGAGGGTCAGAACAGAGGGAGTGCTGCACTGTCGGAGGGTCAGTACTGAGGGAGTGCCGCACTGTCGGAGGGTCAGTACTGAGGGAGTGCCGCACTGTCGGAGGGTCAGTACTGAGGGAGAGCCGCTCTGACAGAGCGTCAGTACTGAGGGAGAGCCGCTCTGTCGGAGGGTCAGTACTGAGGGAGTGCCGCACTGTCGGAGGGTCAGTACTGAGGGAGGGCCGCACTGTCAGAGGGTCAGTACTGAGGGAGTGCCGCACTGTCAGAGGGTCAGTACTGAGGGAGGGCCGCTCTGTCGGAGGGTCAGTGCTGAGGAAGTGCCGCACTGTCAGAGGGATAGTACTGAGGGAGTGGGCACTGTCGGAGGGTCAGTACTGAGGGAGTGCCGCACTGTCAGAGGGTCAGTACTGAGGGAGTGCTGCACTGTCGGAGGGTCAGTACTGATGGAGTGCCGCACTGTCGGAGGGTCAGTACTGAGGGAGTGCCGCACTGTCAGAGGGTCAGTACTGAGGGAGTGCCGAACTGTCAGAGGGTCAGTACTGAGGGAGTGCTGCACTGTCGGAGGTTTAGTACTGAGGGAGGGCCGCACTGTCGGAGAGTCAGTACTGAGGTAGTGCCGCACTGTCGGAGTGTCAGTACTGAGGGAGGGCTGCACTGTCGGAGGGTCAGTACTGAGGGAGTGCCGCACTGTCGGACTGTCAGTACTGAGGGAGTGCCGCACTGTCGGAGGGTCAGTACTGAGGGAGTGCCGCACTGTCGGAGGGTCAGTACTGAGTGAGTGCCGCACTGTCGGAGGGTCAGTACTGAGGGAGTGGGCACTGTCGGAGGGTCAGTACTGAGGGAGTGCTGCACTGTCGGAGGGTCAGTAGTGAGGGCGGATCGCACTGATGGAGGGTCTGTACTGAGGGAGGGCGGCACTGTCGGAGGGTCAGTACTGAGGGAGTGCCGCACTGTCAGAGGGTTAGTACTGAGGGAGTGTCGCACTGTCGGAGGGTCAGTACTGAGGGAGGGTCGCACTGTCGGAGAGTCAGTCCTGAGGGAGTGCCGCACCGTCGGAGTGTCAGTACTGAGGGAGGGCTGTACTGTCGGAGGGTCAGTGCTGAGGAAGTGCCGCACTGTCAGAGGGATAGTACTGAGGGAGTGGGCACTGTCGGAGGGTCAGTACTGAGGGAGTGCCGCACTGTCAGAGGGTCAGTACTGAGGGAGTGCTGCACTGTCGGAGGGTCAGTACTGAGGGAGTGCCGCACTGTCGGAGGGTCAGTACTGAGGGAGTGCCGCACTGTCAGAGGGTCAGTACTGAGGGAGTGCCGAACTGTCAGAGGGTCAGTACTGAGGGAGTGCTGCACTGTCGGAGGGTCAGTACTGAGGGAGGGCTGTACTGTCGGAGGTTTAGTACTGAGGGAGGGCCGCACTGTCGGAGAGTCAGTACTGAGGGAGTGCCGCACTGTCAGAGGGTCAGTACTGAGGGAGTGCTGCACTGTCGGAGGTTTAGTACTGAGGGAGGGCTGTACTGTCGGAGGTTTAGTACTGAGGTAGTGCCGCACAGTCGGAGGTTCAGTACTGAGGGAGCGCCGCATTGTCGGAGGGTCAGTACTGAGGGAGGGCTGCACTGTCGGAGGGTCAGTACTGAGGGAGGGCTGTACTGTCGGAGGGTCAGTGCTGAGGAAGTGCCGCACTGTCAGAGGGTGAGTACTGAGGGAGTGGGCACTGTCGGAGTGTCAGTACTGAGGGAGTGCCGCACTGTCGGAGGGTCAGTACTGAGGGAGTGGGCACTGTCGGAGAGTCAGTACTGAGGGAGTGTCGCACTGATGGAGGGTCTGTACTGAGGGAGGGCTGCACTGTCAGAGGGTCAGTGCTGAGGGAGTGCTGCACTGTCGGAGGGTCAGTACTGAGGGATGGCTGCACTGTCGGAGAGTCATTACTGAGGCAGTGCCGCACTGTCGGAGGGTCAGTACTGAGGGAGGGCTGCACTGTCGGAGGGTCAGTACTGAGGGAGGGCTGTACTGTCGGAGGGTCAGTGATGAGGAAGTGCTGCACTGTCAGAGGGATAGTACTGAGGGAGTGGGCACTGTCGGAGGGTCAGTAATGAGGGAGGGTCGCACTGTCGGAGAGTCAGTACTGAGGGAGTGCCGCACCGTCGGAGGGTCAGTACTGAGGCAGGCCTTCACTGTCGGAGGGTTAGTACTGAGGGAGGGCTGTACTGTCGTAGGTTTAGTACTGAGGGAGTGGGCACTGTCGGAGGGTCAGTACTGAGGTAGAGTGGCACTGTCGGAGGGTCAGTACTGAGGGCGCGCCGCACTGTCGGAGGGTCAGTACTGAGGGAGTGCCGCACTGTCGGAGGGTCAGGACTGAGGGAGTGCTGCACTGTCGGAGGGTCAGTACTGAGGGAGGGCCACACTGTCAGAGGGTCAGTACTGAGGGAGTGCCGCACTGTCAGAGGGTCAGTACTGAGGGAGGGCCGCTCTGTCAGAGGGTCAGTACTGAGGGAGGGCCGCTCTGTCGGAGGGTCAGTACTGAGGGAGTGCCGCACTGTCGGAGGGTCAGTACTGAGGGAGAGCCGCTCTGTCAGAGCTTCAGTACTGAGGGAGGGCCGCTCTGTCGGAGGGTCAGTACTGAGGGAGTGCCGCACTGTCGGAGAGTCAGTAGTGAGGGAGGGCCGCACTGTCAGAGGGTCAGTACTGAGGGAGGGCCGCACTGTCGGAGGGTCAGTACTGAGGGAGGGCCGCACTGTCGGAGGATCAGAACAGAGGGAGTGCCGCACTGTCGGAGGGTCAGAACACAGGGAGTGCTGCACTGTCGGAGGGTCAGTACTGAGGGAGTGCCGCACTGTCAGAGGGTCAGTACTGAGGGAGTGCCGCACTGTCGGAGGGTCAGTACTGAGGGAGTGCCACACTGTCAGAGGGTCAGTACTGAGGGAGGGCCGCACTGTGGGAGGGACAGTACTGAGGGAGGGCCACACTGTCAGAGGGTCAGTACTGAGGGAGGGCCGCACTGTCGGAGGGTTAGTACTGAGGGAGTGTCGCACTGTCGGAGGGTCAGTACTGAGGGAGGGTCGCACTGTCGGAGAGTCAGTACTGAGGGAGTGCCGCACCGTCGGAGTGTCAGTACTGAGGCAGACCTGCACTGTCGGAGGGTTAGTACTGAGGGAGGGCTGTACTATCGGAGGGTCAGTGCTGAGGAAGTGCCGCACTGTCAGAGGGATAGGACTGAGGGAGTGGGCACTGTCGGAGTGTCAGTACTGAGGGAGTGCCGCACTGTCAGAGGGTCAGTACTGAGGGAGTGCTGCACTGTCGGAGGGTCAGTACTGAGGGAGTGGGCACAGTCGGAGAGTCAGTACTGAGGTAGTGCCGCACTGTCGGAGTGTCAGTACTGAGGGAGGGCTGTACTGTCGGAGGGTCAGTGCTGAGGAAGTGCCGCACTGTCAGAGGGTTAGTACTGAGGGAGTGCCGCACTGTCAGAGGGTCAGTACTGAGGGAGTGCTGCACTGTCGGAGGGTCAGTACTGAGGGAGGGCTGTACTGTCGGAGGTTTAGTACTGAGGGAGGGCCGCACTGTCGGAGAGTCAGTACTGAGGTAGTGCCGCACAGTCGGAGGGTCAGTACTGAGGGAGTGTCGCACTGATGGAGGGTCTGTACTGAGGGAGGGCTGCACTGTCAGAGGGTCAGTACTGAGGGAGTGCCGCACTGTCAGAGGGTCAGTACTGAGGGAGTGCTGCACTGTCGGAGGGTCAGTACTAAGGGAGGGCTGCACTGTCGGAGAGTCAGAACTGATTTAGTGCCGCACTGTCGGAGGGTCAGTACTGAGGGAGGGCTGCACTGTCGGAGGGTCAGTACTGAGGGAGGGCTGTACTGTCGGAGGGTCAGTGCTGAGGAAGTGCCGCACTGTCAGAGGGATAATACTGAGGGAGTGGGCACTGTCGGAGGGTCAGTACTGAGGGAGGGTCGCACTGGCGGAGAGTCAGTACTGAGGGAGTGCCGCACCGTCGGAGGGTCAGTACTGAGGCAGGCCTTCACTGTCGGAGGGTTAGTACTGAGGGAGGGCTGTACTGTCGTAGGTTTTGTACTGAGGGAGTGGGCACTGTCGGAGGGTCAGTACTGAGGTAGAGTGGCACTGTCGGAGGGTCAGTACTGAGGGCGCGCCGCACTGTCGGAGGGTCAGTACTGAGGGAGTGCCGCACTGTCGGAGGGTCAGGACTGAGGGAGTGCTGCACTGTCGGAGGGTCAGTACTGAGGGAGGGCCACACTGTCAGAGGGTCAGTACTGAGGGAGTGCCGCACTGTCAGAGGGTCAGTACTGAGGGAGGGCCGCTCTGTCAGAGGGTCAGTACTGAGGGAGGGCCGCTCTGTCGGAGGGTCAGTACTGAGGGAGTGCCGCACTGTCGGAGGGTCAGTACTGAGGGAGAGCCGCTCTGTCAGAGCGTCAGTACTGAGGGAGGGCCGCTCTGTCGGAGGGTCAGTACTGAGGGAGTGCCGCACTGTCGGAGGGTCAGTAGTGAGGGAGGGCCGCACTGTCAGAGGGTCAGTACTGAGGGAGTGCCGCACTGTCAGAGGGTCAGTACTGAGGGAGGGCCGCACTGTCGGAGGGTCAGTACTGAGGGAGGGCCGCACTGTCGGAGGGTCAGAACAGAGGGAGTGCCGCACTGTCGGAGGGTCAGAACAGAGGGAGTGCTGCACTGTCGGAGGGTCAGTACTGAGGGAGTGCCGCACTGTCAGAGGGTCAGTACTGAGGGAGTGCCGCACTGTCGGAGGGTCAGTACTGAGGGAGTGCCACACTGTCAGAGGGTCAGTACTGAGGGAGGGCCGCACTGTGGGAGGGTCAGTACTGAGGGAGGGCCACACTGTCAGAGGGTCAGTGCTGAGGGAGGGCCGCACTGTCGGAGGGTCAGTACTGAGGGAGGGCCGCTGTGTCAGAGGGTCAGTACTGAGGGAGTCCCGCACTGTCAGAGGGTCAGTACTGAGGGAGGGCCGCACTGTCGGAGGGTCAGTACTGAGGGATGGCCGCACTGTCAGAGGGTCAGTTCTGAGGGAGCGCCGCACTGTCAGAGGGTCAGTACTGAGGGAGGGCCGCACTGTCGGAGGGTCAGTACTGAGGGAGGGCCGCTCTGTCAGAGGGTCAGTTGAGGGAGGGCCGCACTGTTGGAGGGTCAGTACTGAGGGAGTGCCGCTCTGTCAGAGGGTCAGTACTGAGGGAGAGCCGCTCTGTCGGAGGGTCAGTACTGAGGGAGTGCCGCACTGTCGGAGGGTCAGTACTGAGGGAGGGCCGCACTGTCAGAGGTCAGTACTGAGGGAGTGCCGCACTGTCAGAGGGTCAGTACTGAGGGAGGGCCGCTCTGTCAGAGGGTCAGTACTGAGGGAGGGCCGCTCTGTCGGACGGTCAGTACTGAGAGAGTGCCGCACTGTCGGAGGGTCAGTACTGAGGGAGAGCCGCACTGTCAGAGGGTTAGTACTGAGGGAGGGCCGCACTGTCGGAGGGTCAGTACTGAGGGAGGGCCGCACTGTCAGAGGGTCAGTACTGAGGGAGGGCCGCTCTGTCGGAGGGTCAATACTGAGGGAGTGCCGCACTGTCGGAGGGTCAGTACTGAGGGAGTGCCGCACTGTCAGAGGGTCAGTACTGAGGGAGGGCCGCACTGTCGGAGGGTCAGTACTGAGGGAGGGCCGCACTCTCGGAGGGTCAGTACTGAGGGAGGGCTGTACTGTCGGAGGGTCAGTGCTGAGGAAGTGCCGCACTGTCAGAGGGTTAGTACTGAGGAAGTGGGCACTGTCGGAGGGTCAGTACTGAGGGAGGGTCGCACTGTCGGAGAGTCAGTACTGAGGGAGTGCCGCACTGTCGGAGGGTCAGTACTGAGGGAGGGCTGTACTGTCGTAGGTTTAGTACTGAGGGAGTGGGCACTGTCGGAGGGTCAGTACTGAGGTAGAGTGGCACTGTCGGAGGGTCAGTACTGAGGGCGCGCCGCACTGTCGGAGGGTCAGTAATGAGGGAGGGCCGCACTGTCGGAGGGTCAGTACTGAGGGAGTGCCGCACTGTCGGAGGGTCAGTACTGAGGGCGCGCCGCACTGTCGGAGGGTCAGTACTGAGGGAGTGCCGCACTGTCGGAGGGTCAGTACTGAGGGAGTGCTGCACTGTCGGAGGGTCAGTACTGAGGGAGTGCTGCACTGTTGGACGGTTAGTACTGAGGGAGTGCCGCACTGTCGGAGGGTCAGTACTGAGGGAGTGCCGCACTGTCAGAGGGTCAGTACTGAGGGAGTGCTGCACTGTCGGAGGGTCAGTACTGAGGGAGTGCCGCACTGTCGGAGGGTCAGTACTGAGGGAGTGCCGCACTGTCAGAGGGTCAGTACGGAGGGAGTGCTGCACTGTTGGAGGGTCAGTACTGAGTTACTGCTGCACTGTCGGAGGGTCAGTACTGAGGGAGGGCTGTACTGTCGGAGGTTTAGTATTGAGGGAGTGGGCACAATCGGAGAGTCAGTACTGAGGTAGTGCCGCACTGTCGGAGTGTCAGTACTGAGGGAGGGCTGCACTGTCGGAGGGTCAGTACTGAGGGAGGGCTGTACTGTCGGAGGGTCAGTGCTGAGGAAGTGCCGCACTGTCAGAGGGTTAGTACTGAGGGAGTGCCGCACTGTCGGAGGGTCAGTACTGAGGGAGTGCCGCACTGTCGGAGGGTCAGTACTGAGGGAGGGCTGTACTGTCAGAGGGATAGTACTGAGGGAGTGGGCACTGTCGGAGTGTCAGTACTGAGGGAGTGCAGCACTGTCAGAGGGTCAGTACTGAGGGAGTGCTGCACTGTCGGAGGGTCAGTACTGAGGGACTGGGCACAGTCGGAGAGTCAGTACTGAGGTAGTGCCGCACTGTCGGAGGGTCAGTACTGAGGGAGGGCTGTACTGTCAGAGGGATAGTACTGAGGGAGTGGGCACTGTCGGAGTGTCAGTACTGAGGGAGTGCAGCACTGTCAGAGGGTCAGTACTGAGGGAGTGCTGCACTGTCGGAGGGTCAGTACTGAGGGAGTGGGCACAGTCGGAGAGTCAGTACTGAGGTAGTGCCGCACTGTCGGAGTGTCAGTACTGAGGGAGGGCTGTACTGTCGGAGGGTCAGTGCTGAGGAAGTGCCGCACTGTCAGAGGGTTAGTACTGAGGGAGTGCCGCACTGTCAGAGGGTCAGTACTGAGGGAGTGCTGCACTGTCGGAGGGTCAGTACTGAGGGAGGGCTGTACTGTCGGAGGTTTAGTACTGAGGGAGGGCCGCACTGTCGGAGAGTCAGTACTGAGGTAGTGCCGCACAGTCGGAGGGTCAGTACTGAGGGAGTGTCGCACTGATGGAGGGTCTGTACTGAGGGAGGGCTGCACTGTCAGAGGGTCAGTACTGAGGGAGTGCCGCACTGTCAGAGGGTCAGTACTGAGGGAGTGCTGCACTGTCGGAGGGTCAGTACTGAGGGAGGGCTGCACTGTCGGAGAGTCAGAACTGATTTAGTGCCGCACTGTCGGAGGGTCAGTACTGAGGGAAGGCTGCACTGTCGGAGGGTCAGTACTGAGGGAGGGCTGTACTGTCGGAGGGTCAGTGCTGAGGAAGTGCCGCACTGTCAGAGGGATAGTACTGAGGGAGTGGGCACTGTCGGAGGGTCAGTACTGAGGGAGGGTCGCACTGGCGGAGAGTCAGTACTGAGGGAGTGCCGCACCGTCGGAGGGTCAGTACTGAGGCAGGCCTTCACTGTCGGAGGGTTAGTACTGAGGGAGGGCTGTACTGTCGTAGGTTTAGTACTGAGGGAGTGGGCACTGTCGGAGGGTCAGTACTGAGGTAGAGTGGCACTGTCGGAGGGTCAGTACTGAGGGCGCGCCGCACTGTCGGAGGGTCAGTACTGAGGGAGTGCCGCACTGTCGGAGGGTCAGTACTGAGGGAGTGCTGCACTGTCGGAGGGTCAGTACTGAGGGAGGGCCACACTGTCGGAGGGTCAGTACTGAGGGAGTGCCGCACTGTCAGAGGGTCAGTACTGAGGGAGGGCCGCTCTGTCAGAGGGTCAGTACTGAGCGAGGGCCGCTCTGTCGGAGGGTCAGTACTGAGGGAGTGCCGCACTGTCGGAGGGTCAGTACTGAGGGAGAGCCGCTCTGTCAGAGCGTCAGTACTGAGGGAGGGCCGCTCTGTCGGAGGGTCAGTACTGAGGGAGTGCCGCACTGTCGGAGGGTCAGTAGTGAGGGAGGGCCGCACTGTCAGAGGGTCAGTACTGAGGGAGTGCCGCACTGTCAGAGGGTCAGTACTGAGGGAGGGCCGCACTGTCGGAGGGTCAGTACTGAGGGAGGGCCGCACTGTCGGAGGGTCAGAACAGAGGGAGTGCCGCACTGTCGGAGGGTCAGAACAGAGGGAGTGCTGCACTGTCGGAGGGTCAGTACTGAGGGAGTGCCGCACTGTCAGAGGGTCAGTACTGAGGGAGTGCCGCACTGTCGGAGGGTCAGTACTGAGGGAGTGCCACACTGTCAGAGGGTCAGTACTGAGGGAGGGCCGCACTGTGGGAGGGTCAGTACTGAGGGAGGGCCACACTGTCAGAGGGTCAGTGCTGAGGGAGGGCCGCACTGTCGGAGGGTCAGTACTGAGGGAGGGCCGCTGTGTCAGAGGGTCAGTACTGAGGGAGTCCCGCACTGTCAGAGGGTCAGTACTGAGGGAGGGCCGCACTGTCGGAGGGTCAGTACTGAGGGATGGCCGCACTGTCAGAGGGTCAGTTCTGAGGGAGCGCCGCACTGTCAGAGGGTCAGTACTGAGGGAGGGCCGCACTGTCGGAGGGTCAGTACTGAGGGAGGGCCGCTCTGTCAGAGGGTCAGTACTGAGGGAGAGCCGCTCTGTCGGAGGGTCAGTACTGAGGGAGTGCCGCACTGTCGGAGGGTCAGTACTGAGGGAGGGCCGCACTGTCAGAGGTCAGTACTGAGGGAGTGCCGCACTGTCAGAGGGTCAGTACTGAGGGAGGGCCGCTCTGTCAGAGGGTCAGTACTGAGGGAGGGCCGCTCTGTCGGACGGTCAGTACTGAGGGAGTGCCGCACTGTCGGAGAGTCAGTACTGAGGGAGGGTCGCACTGTCGGAGAGTCAGTACTGAGGGAGTGCTGCACTGTCGGAGGGTCAGTACTGAGGGAGGGCTGTACTGTCGTAGGTTTAGTACTGAGGGAGTGGGCACTGTCGGAGGGTCAGTACTGAGGTAGAGTGGCACTGTCGGAGGGTCAGTACTGAGGGCGCGCCGCACTGTCGGACGGTCAGTAATGAGGGAGGGCCGCACTGTCGGAGGGTCAGTACTGAGGGCGCGCCGCACTGTCGGAGGGTCAGTACTGAGGGAGTGCCGCACTGTCGGAGGGTCAGTACTGAGGGAGTGCTGCACTGTCGGAGGGTCAGTACTGAGGGAGTGCTGCACTGTTGGACGGTTAGTACTGAGGGAGTGCCGCACTGTCGGAGGGTCAGTACTGAGGGAGTGCCGCACTGTCAGAGGGTCAGTACTGAGGGAGTGCTGCACTGTCGGAGGGTCAGTACTGAGGGAGGGCCGCACTGTGGGAGGGTCAGTACTGAGGGAGGGCCACACTGTCAGAGGGTCAGTGCTGAGGGAGGGCCGCACTGTCGGAGGGTCAGTACTGAGGGAGGGCCGCTGTGTCAGAGGGTCAGTACTGAGGGAGTCCCGCACTGTCAGAGGGTCAGTACTGAGGGAGGGCCGCACTGTCGGAGGGTCAGTACTGAGGGATGGCCGCACTGTCAGAGGGTCAGTTCTGAGGGAGCGCCGCACTGTCAGAGGGTCAGTACTGAGGGAGGGCCGCACTGTCGGAGGGTCAGTACTGAGGGAGGGCCGCTCTGTCAGAGGGTCAGTACTGAGGGAGAGCCGCTCTGTCGGAGGGTCAGTACTGAGGGAGTGCCGCACTGTCGGAGGGTCAGTACTGAGGGAGGGCCGCACTGTCAGAGGTCAGTACTGAGGGAGTGCCGCACTGTCAGAGGGTCAGTACTGAGGGAGGGCCGCTCTGTCAGAGGGTCAGTACTGAGGGAGGGCCGCTCTGTCGGACGGTCAGTACTGAGGGAGTGCCGCACTGTCGGAGAGTCAGTACTGAGGGAGGGTCGCACTGTCGGAGAGTCAGTACTGAGGGAGTGCTGCACTGTCGGAGGGTCAGTACTGAGGGAGGGCTGTACTGTCGTAGGTTTAGTACTGAGGGAGTGGGCACTGTCGGAGGGTCAGTACTGAGGTAGAGTGGCACTGTCGGAGGGTCAGTACTGAGGGCGCGCCGCACTGTCGGACGGTCAGTAATGAGGGAGGGCCGCACTGTCGGAGGGTCAGTACTGAGGGCGCGCCGCACTGTCGGAGGGTCAGTACTGAGGGAGTGCCGCACTGTCGGAGGGTCAGTACTGAGGGAGTGCTGCACTGTCGGAGGGTCAGTACTGAGGGAGTGCTGCACTGTTGGACGGTTAGTACTGAGGGAGTGCCGCACTGTCGGAGGGTCAGTACTGAGGGAGTGCCGCACTGTCAGAGGGTCAGTACTGAGGGAGTGCTGCACTGTCGGAGGGTCAGTACTGAGGGAGTGCCGCACTGTCGGAGGGTCAGTACTGAGGGAGTGCCGCACTGTCAGAGGGTCAGTACGGAGGGAGTGCTGCACTGTTGGAGGGTCAGTACTGAGTTACTGCTGCACTGTCGGAGGGTCAGTACTGAGGGAGGGCTGTACTGTCGGAGGTTTAGTACTGAGGGAGTGGGCACAATCGGAGAGTCAGTACTGAGGTAGTGCCGCACTGTCGGAGTGTCAGTACTGAGGGAGGGCTGCACTGTCGGAGGGTCAGTACTGAGGGAGGGCTGTACTGTCGGAGGGTCAGTGCTGAGGAAGTGCCGCACTGTCAGAGGGTTAGTACTGAGGGAGTGCCGCACTGTCGGAGGGTCAGTACTGAGGGAGTGCCGCACTGTCGGAGGGTCAGTACTGAGGGAGTGCCGCACTGTCGGGGGGTCAGTACTGAGGGAGTGGGCACTGTCGGAGGGTCAGTACTGAGGGAGTGCCGCACTGTCGGAGGGTCAGTACTGAGGGAGTGGGCACTGTCGGAGAGTCAGTACTGAGGGAGTGCCGCACTGTCGGAGGGTCAGTACTGAGGGAGTGACGCACTGTCGGAGGGTCAGTGCTGAGGGAGTGCCGCACTGTCGGAGGGTCAGTACTGAGGGCGGATCGCACTGATGGAGGGTCTGTACTGAGGGAGGGCGGCACTGTCAGAGGGTCAGTACTGAGGGAGTGCCGCACTGTCAGAGGGTTAGTACTGAGGGAGTGTCGCACTGTCGGAGGGTCAGTACTGAGGGAGGGTCGCACTGTCGGAGAGTCAGTACTGAGGGAGTGCCGCACCGTCGGAGTGTCAGTACTGAGGCAGACCTGCACTGTCGGAGGGTTAGTACTGAGGGAGGGCTGTACTGTCGGAGGGTCAGTGCTGAGGAAGTGCCGCACTGTCAGAGGGATAGTACTGAGGGAGTGGGCACTGTCGGAGGGTCAGTACTGAGGGAGTGCCGCACTGTCGGAGGGTCAGTACTGAGGGAGTGCTGCACTGTCAGACGGTCAGTACTGAGGGAGTGCTGCACTGTCAGAGGGTCAGTACTGAGGGAGTGCTGCACTGTCGGAGGGTCAGTACTGAGGGAGTGCCGCACTGTCGGAGGGTCAGTACTGAGGGAGTGCCGCACTGTCAGAGGGTCAGTACTGAGGGAGTGCCGAACTGTCAGAGGGTCAGTACTGAGGGAGTGCTGCACTGTCGGAGGGTCAGTACTGAGGGAGGGCTGTACTGTCGGAGGTTTAGTACTGAGGGAGGGCCGCACTGTCGGAGAGTCAGTACTGAGGTAGTGCCGCACAGTCGGAGGGTCAGTACTGAGGGAGTGTCGCACTGATGGAGGGTCTGTACTGAGGGAGGGCTGCACTGTCAGAGGGTCAGTACTGAGGGAGTGCTGCACTGTCGGAGGGTCAGTACTGAGGGAGGGCTGCACTGTCGGAGAGTCAGTACTGATTTAGTGCCGCACTGTCGGAGGGTCAGTACTGAGGGAGGGCTGCACTGTCGGAGGGTCAGTACTGAGGGAGGGCTGTACTGTCGAAGGGTCAGTGCTGAGGAAGTGCCGCACTGTCAGAGGGATAGTACTGAGGGAGTGGGCACTGTCGGAGGGTCAGTACTGAGGGAGGGTCGCACTGTCGGAGAGTCAGTACTGAGGGAGTGCCGCACCGTCGGAGGGTCAGTACTGAGGCAGGCCTTCACTGTCGGAGGGTTAGTACTGAGGGAGTGGGCACTGTCGGAGGGTCAGTACTGAGGTAGAGTGGCACTGTCGGAGGGTCAGTACTGAGGGCGCGCCGCACTGTCGGAGGGTCAGTACTGAGGGAGTGCCGCACTGTCGGAGGGTCAGTACTGAGGGAGTGCTGCACTGTCGGAGGGTCAGTACTGAGGGAGGGCCACACTGTCAGAGGGTCAGTACTGAGGGAGTGCCGCACTGTCAGAGGGTCAGTACTGAGGGAGGGCCGCTCTGTCAGAGGGTCAGTACTGAGGGAGGGCCGCTCTGTCGGAGGGTCAGTACTGAGGGAGTGCCGCACTGTCGGAGGGTCAGTACTGAGGGAGAGCCGCTCTGTCAGAGCGTCAGTACTGAGGGAGGGCCGCTCTGTCGGAGGGTCAGTACTGAGGGAGTGCCGCACTGTCGGAGGGTCAGTAGTGAGGGAGGGCCATACTGTCAGAGGGTCAGTACTGAGGGAGTGCCGCACTGTCAGAGGGTCAGTACTGAGGGAGGGCCGCACTGTCGGAGGGTCAGTACTGAGGGAGGGCCGCACTGTCGGAGGGTCAGAACAGAGGGAGTGCCGCACTGTCGGAGGGTCAGAACAGAGGGAGTGCTGCACTGTCGGAGGGTCAGTACTGAGGGAGTGCCGCACTGTCAGAGGGTCAGTACTGAGGGAGTGCCGCACTGTCGGAGGGTCAGTACTGAGGGAGTGCCACACTGTCAGAGGGTCAGTACTGAGGGAGGGCCGCACTGTGGGAGGGTCAGTACTGAGGGAGGGCCACACTGTCAGAGGGTCAGTACTGAGGGAGGGCCGCACTGTCGGAGGGTCAGTACTGAGGGAGGGCCGCTATGTCAGTGGGTCAGTACTGAGGGAGTGCCGCACTGTCGGAGGGTCAGTACTGAGGGATGGCCGCACTTTCAGAGGGTCAGTTCTGAGGGAGCGCCGCACTGTCAGAGGGTCAGTACTGAGGGAGGGCCGCACTGTCGGAGGGTCAGTACTGAGGGAGGGCCGCTATGTCAGAGGGTCAGTACTGAGGGAGTGCCGCACTGTCAGAGGGTCAGTACTGAGGGAGGGCCGCACTGTTGGAGGGTCAGTACTGAGGGAGTGCCGCACTGTCAGAGGGTCAGTACTGAGGGAGGGCCGCACTGTCGGAGGGTCAGTACTGAGGGAGGGCCGCTATGTCAGAGGGTCAGTACTGAGGGAGTGCCGCACTGTCAGAGGGTCAGTACTGAGGGAGGGCCGCACTGTTGGAGGGTCAGTACTGAGGGAGTGCCGCACTGTCAGAGGGTCAGTACTGAGGGAGGGCCGCACTGTCGGAGGGTCAGTACTGAGGGAGGGCCACACTGTCAGAGGGTCAGTACTGAGGGAGGGCCGCTATGTCAGAGGGTCAGTACTGAGGGAGTGCCGCACTATCAGAGGGTCAGTACTGAGGGAGGGCCGCACTGTCGGAGGGTCAGTACTGAGGGAGGGCCGCACTGTCAGAGGTCAGTACTGAGGGAGTGCCGCACTGTCAGAGGGTCAGTACTGAGGGAGGGCCGCTCTGTCAGAGGGTCAGTACTGAGGGAGGGCCGCTCTGTCGGACGGTCAGTACTGAGGGAGTGCCGCACTGTCGGAGAGTCAGTACTGAGGGAGGGTCGCACTGTCGGAGAGTCAGTACTGAGGGAGTGCTGCACTGTCGGAGGGTCAGTACTGAGGGAGGGCTGTACTGTCGTAGGTTTAGTACTGAGGGAGTGGGCACTGTCGGAGGGTCAGTACTGAGGTAGAGTGGCACTGTCGGAGGGTCAGTACTGAGGGCGCGCCGCACTGTCGGACGGTCAGTAATGAGGGAGTGCCGCACTGTCGGAGGGTCAGTACTGAGGGCGCGCCGCACTGTCGGAGGGTCAGTACTGAGGGAGTGCCGCACTGTCGGAGGGTCAGTACTGAGGGAGTGCTGCACTGTCGGAGGGTCAGTACTGAGGGAGTGCTGCACTGTTGGACGGTTAGTACTGAGGGAGTGCCGCACTGTCGGAGGGTCAGTACTGAGGGAGTGCCGCACTGTCAGAGGGTCAGTACTGAGGGAGTGCTGCACTGTCGGAGGGTCAGTACTGAGGGAGTGCCGCACTGTCGGAGGGTCAGTACTGAGGGAGTGCCGCACTGTCAGAGGGTCAGTACGGAGGGAGTGCTGCACTGTTGGAGGGTCAGTACTGAGTTACTGCTGCACTGTCGGAGGGTCAGTACTGAGGGAGGGCTGTACTGTCGGAGGTTTAGTACTGAGGGAGTGGGCACAATCGGAGAGTCAGTACTGAGGTAGTGCCGCACTGTCGGAGTGTCAGTACTGAGGGAGGGCTGCACTGTCGGAGGGTCAGTACTGAGGGAGGGCTGTACTGTCGGAGGGTCAGTGCTGAGGAAGTGCCGCACTGTCAGAGGGTTAGTACTGAGGGAGTGCCGCACTGTCGGAGGGTCAGTACTGAGGGAGTGCCGCACTGTCGGAGGGTCAGTACTGAGGGAGTGCCGCACTGTCGGGGGGTCAGTACTGAGGGAGTGGGCACTGTCGGAGGGTCAGTACTGAGGGAGTGCCGCACTGTCGGAGGGTCAGTACTGAGGGAGTGGGCACTGTCGGAGAGTCAGTACTGAGGGAGTGCCGCACTGTCGGAGGGTCAGTACTGAGGGAGTGACGCACTGTCGGAGGGTCAGTGCTGAGGGAGTGCCGCACTGTCGGAGGGTCAGTACTGAGGGCGGATCGCACTGATGGAGGGTCTGTACTGAGGGAGGGCGGCACTGTCAGAGGGTCAGTACTGAGGGAGTGCCGCACTGTCAGAGGGTTAGTACTGAGGGAGTGTCGCACTGTCGGAGGGTCAGTACTGAGGGAGGGTCGCACTGTCGGAGAGTCAGTACTGAGGGAGTGCCGCACCGTCGGAGTGTCAGTACTGAGGCAGACCTGCACTGTCGGAGGGTTAGTACTGAGGGAGGGCTGTACTGTCGGAGGGTCAGTGCTGAGGAAGTGCCGCACTGTCAGAGGGATAGTACTGAGGGAGTGGGCACTGTCGGAGGGTCAGTACTGAGGGAGTGCCGCACTGTCGGAGGGTCAGTACTGAGGGAGTGCTGCACTGTCAGACGGTCAGTACTGAGGGAGTGCTGCACTGTCAGAGGGTCAGTACTGAGGGAGTGCTGCACTGTCGGAGGGTCAGTACTGAGGGAGTGCCGCACTGTCGGAGGGTCAGTACTGAGGGAGTGCCGCACTGTCAGAGGGTCAGTACTGAGGGAGTGCCGAACTGTCAGAGGGTCAGTACTGAGGGAGTGCTGCACTGTCGGAGGGTCAGTACTGAGGGAGGGCTGTACTGTCGGAGGTTTAGTACTGAGGGAGGGCCGCACTGTCGGAGAGTCAGTACTGAGGTAGTGCCGCACAGTCGGAGGGTCAGTACTGAGGGAGTGTCGCACTGATGGAGGGTCTGTACTGAGGGAGGGCTGCACTGTCAGAGGGTCAGTACTGAGGGAGTGCCGCACTGTCAGAGGGTCAGTACTGAGGGAGTGCTGCACTGTCGGAGGGTCAGTACTGAGGGAGGGCTGCACTGTCGGAGAGTCAGTACTGATTTAGTGCCGCACTGTCGGAGGGTCAGTACTGAGGGAGGGCTGCACTGTCGGAGGGTCAGTACTGAGGGAGGGCTGTACTGTCGAAGGGTCAGTGCTGAGGAAGTGCCGCACTGTCAGAGGGATAGTACTGAGGGAGTGGGCACTGTCGGAGGGTCAGTACTGAGGGAGGGTCGCACTGTCGGAGAGTCAGTACTGAGGGAGTGCCGCACCGTCGGAGGGTCAGTACTGAGGCAGGCCTTCACTGTCGGAGGGTTAGTACTGAGGGAGTGGGCACTGTCGGAGGGTCAGTACTGAGGTAGAGTGGCACTGTCGGAGGGTCAGTACTGAGGGCGCGCCGCACTGTCGGAGGGTCAGTACTGAGGGAGTGCCGCACTGTCGGAGGGTCAGTACTGAGGGAGTGCTGCACTGTCGGAGGGTCAGTACTGAGGGAGGGCCACACTGTCAGAGGGTCAGTACTGAGGGAGTGCCGCACTGTCAGAGGGTCAGTACTGAGGGAGGGCCGCTCTGTCAGAGGGTCAGTACTGAGGGAGGGCCGCTCTGTCGGAGGGTCAGTACTGAGGGAGTGCCGCACTGTCGGAGGGTCAGTACTGAGGGAGAGCCGCTCTGTCAGAGCGTCAGTACTGAGGGAGGGCCGCTCTGTCGGAGGGTCAGTACTGAGGGAGTGCCGCACTGTCGGAGGGTCAGTAGTGAGGGAGGGCCATACTGTCAGAGGGTCAGTACTGAGGGAGTGCCGCACTGTCAGAGGGTCAGTACTGAGGGAGGGCCGCACTGTCGGAGGGTCAGTACTGAGGGAGGGCCGCACTGTCGGAGGGTCAGAACAGAGGGAGTGCCGCACTGTCGGAGGGTCAGAACAGAGGGAGTGCTGCACTGTCGGAGGGTCAGTACTGAGGGAGTGCCGCACTGTCAGAGGGTCAGTACTGAGGGAGTGCCGCACTGTCGGAGGGTCAGTACTGAGGGAGTGCCACACTGTCAGAGGGTCAGTACTGAGGGAGGGCCGCACTGTGGGAGGGTCAGTACTGAGGGAGGGCCACACTGTCAGAGGGTCAGTACTGAGGGAGGGCCGCACTGTCGGAGGGTCAGTACTGAGGGAGGGCCGCTATGTCAGTGGGTCAGTACTGAGGGAGTGCCGCACTGTCGGAGGGTCAGTACTGAGGGATGGCCGCACTTTCAGAGGGTCAGTTCTGAGGGAGCGCCGCACTGTCAGAGGGTCAGTACTGAGGGAGGGCCGCACTGTCGGAGGGTCAGTACTGAGGGAGGGCCGCTATGTCAGAGGGTCAGTACTGAGGGAGTGCCGCACTGTCAGAGGGTCAGTACTGAGGGAGGGCCGCACTGTTGGAGGGTCAGTACTGAGGGAGTGCCGCACTGTCAGAGGGTCAGTACTGAGGGAGGGCCGCACTGTCGGAGGGTCAGTACTGAGGGAGGGCCGCTATGTCAGAGGGTCAGTACTGAGGGAGTGCCGCACTGTCAGAGGGTCAGTACTGAGGGAGGGCCGCACTGTTGGAGGGTCAGTACTGAGGGAGTGCCGCACTGTCAGAGGGTCAGTACTGAGGGAGGGCCGCACTGTCGGAGGGTCAGTACTGAGGGAGGGCCACACTGTCAGAGGGTCAGTACTGAGGGAGGGCCGCTATGTCAGAGGGTCAGTACTGAGGGAGTGCCGCACTATCAGAGGGTCAGTACTGAGGGAGGGCCGCACTGTTGGAGGGTCAGTACTGAGGGAGTGCCGCACTGTCAGAGGGTCAGTACTGAGGGAGGGTCGCACTGTCGGAAAGTCAGTACTGAGGGATTGCCGCACTGTCGGAGGGTTAGTACTGAGGGAGGGCTGTACTGTCGTAGGTTTAGTACTGAGGGAGTGGGCACAGTCGGAGGGTCAGTACTGAGGTAGAGTGGCACTGTCGGAGGGTCAGTACTGAGGGCGCGCCGCACTGTCGGAGGGTCAGTACTGAGGGCGCGCCGCACTGTCGGAGGGTCAGTACTGAGGGAGTGCCGCACTGTCGGAGGGTCAGTACTGAGGGAGTGCCGCACTGTCGGAGGGTCAGTACTGAGGGAGTGCCGCACTGTTGGAGGGTCAGTACTGAGGGAGGGCCGCTCTGTCATAGGGTCAGTACTGAGGGAGGGCCGCACTGTAGGAGGGTCAGTGCTGAGGGAGGGCCGCACTGTCGAAGGGTCAGTGCTGAGGGAGGGCCGCTCTGTCAGAGTGTCAGTACTGAGGGAGGGCCGCTCTGTCGGACGGTCAGTACTGAGGGAGTGCCGCACTGTCGGAGGGTCAGTACTGAGGGAGAGCCGCACTGTCAGAGGGTCAGTACTGAGGGAGGGCCGCACTGTCGGAGGGTCAGTACTGAGGGAGGGCTGTACTGTCGGAGGTTTAGTACTGAGGGAGGGCCGCTCTGTCGGAGGGTCAGTACTGAGGGAGTGCCGCACTGTCGGAGGGTCAGTACTGAGGGAGGGCTGTACTGTCGGAGGTTTAGTACTGAGGGAGGGCCGCACTGTCGGAGAGTCAGTACTGAGGGAGTGCCACACTGTCAGAGGGTCAGTACTGAGGGAGGGCCGCACTGTGGGAGGGTCAGTACTGAGGGAGGGCCACACTGTCAGAGGGTCAGTACTGATGGAGGGCCGCACTGTCGGAGGGTCAGTACTGAGGGAGGGCCGCTATGTCGGAGGGTCAGTACTGAGGGAGTGCCGCACTGTCAGAGGGTCAGTACTGAGGGAGGGCCGCACTGTCGGAGGGTCAGTACTGAGGGATGGCCGCACTGTCAGAGGGTCAGTTCTGAGGGAGCGCCGCACTGTCAGAGGGTCAGTACTGAGGGAGGGCCGCACTGTCGGAGGCTCAGTACTGTGGGAGGGCCGCTATGTCAGAGGGTCAGTACTGAGGGAGGGCCGCACTGTTGGAGGGTCAGTACTGAGGGAGTGCCGCACTGTCGGAGGGTCAGTACTGAGGGAGTGCCGCACTGTCAGAGGGTCAGTACTGAGGGATTGCCGCACTGTCGGAGGGTCAGTACTGAGGGAGTGCCGCACTGTGGGTAGGTCAGTACTGATGGAGTGCCGCACTGTCGGAGGGTCAGTACTGATGGAGTGCCGCACTGTCGGAGGGTCAGTACTGAGGGAGTGCCGCACTGTCGGAGGGTCAGTACTGATGGAGTGCCGCACTGTCAGAGGGTCAATACTGAGGGAGGGCCGCACAGTCGGAGGATCAGTACTGAGGGAGTGCCGCACTGTCGGAGGGTCAGTACTGAGGGAGGGCCGCACTGTCGGATGGTCAGTACTGAGGGAGGGCCGCACTGTCGGAGGGTCAGTACTGATGGAGTGCCGCACTGTCGGAGGGTCAGTACTGAGGGAGGGCCGCTCTGTCAGAGGGTCAGTACTGAGGGAGCGCCGCACTGTCGGATGGTCAGTACTGAGGGAGGGCCGCACTGTCGGATGGTCAATACTGAGGGAGGGCCGCACTGTCGGATGGTCAGTACTGAGGGAGGGCCGCACTGTCGGATGGTCAGTACTGAGGGAGGGCCGCACTGTCGGATGGTCAATACTGAGGGAGGGCCGCACTGTCGGATGGTCAGTACTGAGGGAGGGCTGTAGTGTCAGCAGACCAAGGAACTTTCATGTTTTTGCTGGGTCTGTCTTGGAGCACTTGCACTGGTTTGGCCCCTTGTCACCCGTACAGATCTCTCACGAAGACTTCGCTGTGCTCCCTCATATTCAGAAAGTGTGGTTTGAGGGTTGTTGCAAACGACACGGACATTCTGCTGAAGGAAGCTGCAAACTATCGTGGTTTCCTTGAGTAAGTTATCAGCAGAGCCTGTGCAGTTGGCTTTCGATCTACACTGCGTCACGCTCTGTCCGTCGGTGCAGACTGTCACTGCACACAGCGTGGCCTTTTGCTCCATCGTGTCTGGGGCAACACGGTGGCTCAGTGGTTAGTGCTGCAGCCTCACAGCGCCACAGACCAAGGTTCGATGCCAGCCTCGGGGCGACTGTCTGTGTGGGGATTTGCACATTCTCCCCGTGTCTGCGTGGGTTTCCTCCGGGCCCTCCGGTTTCCTCCCACAGTCCAAAGATGTGTAGGTTAGGGTGGATTGGCCATGCTAAATTACCCATAATGCTCATGAATGTGCAGGTTAGGGTGGATTGGCCATGCTAAATTACCCATAGTGCTCAGGGATGTGCAGGTTCGGGTGGATTGGCGATGCTAAATTACCCATAATGCTCAGGGATGTGCAGGTTCGGGTGGATTGGCGATGCTAAATTACCCATAGTGTTCAGGGATGTGCAGGTTAGGGTGGATTGGCCATGCTAAATTACCCATAGTGTTCAGGGATGTGTAGGTTAGGGTGGATTGGCGATGCTAAATTACCCATAATGCTCAGGGATGTGCAGGTTCGGGTGGATTGGCGATGCTAAATTACCCATAATGCTCAGGGATGTGCAGGTTCGGGTGGATTGGCCATGCTAAATTACCCCATAGTGCTCAGGGATGTGTAGGTTAGGGTGGATTGGCCATGCTAAGTTACCCCATAGTGCTCAGGGATGTGTAGGTTAGGGTGGATTGGCCGTGCTAAATTACCCCATAGTGCTCAGGGATGTGTAGGTTAGGGTGGATTGGCGATGCTAAATTACCCCATAGTGCTCAGGGATGTGTAGGTTAGGGTGGATTGGCCATGCTAAGTTACCCCATAGTGCTCAGGGATGTGTAGGTTAGGGTGGATTGGCCGTGCTAAATTACCCATAATGCTCAGGGATGTGCAGGTTAGGGTGGATTGGCCATGCTAAATTACCCCATAGTGTTCAGGGATGTGTAGGTTAGGGTCGATTGGCCATGCTAAATTACTCATAGTATTCAGGGATGTGCAGGTTAGGGTGAATTGGCCATGCTAAATTACCCATAATGCTCAGGGATGTGCAGGTTAGCATGGATTGGCCATGCTAAATTACTCATAGTATTCAGGGATGTGCAGGTTAGGGTGGATTGGCCATGCGAAATTACCCATAGTGTTCAGGGATGTGCAGGTTAGATTAGATTAGATTAGATCATTTACAGTGTGGAAACAGGCCCTTCGGCCCAACAAGTCCACACCGACCCGCCGAAGCATAACCCACCCAGACCCATTCTCCTACATTTACCCCTTCACCTAACACTACGGGCAATTTAGCATGGCCAATTCACCTAACCTGCACATTTTTGGATTGTGGGAGGAAACCGGAGCACCCGGAGGAAACCCACGCAGACACGGGGAGAATGTGCAAACTCCACACAGAGAGTCGCCTGAGGCGGGAATTGAACCCGGGTCTCTGGCGCTGTGAAGCAGCAGTGCTAACCACTGTGCCACCGTGCCGCCCAGGTTAGGGTGGAATGGCCATGCTAAATTGCCCATAGTGTTCCGGGATGTACAGGTTAGGGTCGATTGGCCATGCTAAATTACCCAAGGTGTTCAGGGATGTACAGGTTAGCGTCGATTGGCCATACTAAATTACCCATAGTGTTCAGGGATGTACACGTCAGGGTGGATTGGCCATGCTAAATGACCCCATAGTGTTCAGGGATGTGTAGGTTAGGGTAGATTGGCCATGCTAAATTACCCATAATGCTCAGGGATGTGCAGGTTAGGGTGGATTCGCGATGCTAAATTACCCATAATGCTCAGGGATGTGCAGGTTAGGGTGGATTGGCCATGCTAAATTACCCATAGTATTCAGGGATGTGCAGGTTAGGGTGGATTGGCCATGCTGAATTACCCCATAGTGTTCAGGGATGTGTAGGTTAGGGTGGATTGGCCATGCTAAATTACCCGTAATGCTCAGGGATGTGCAGGTTAGGATGGATTGGCGATGCTAAATTACCCCATAGTGTTCAGGGACGTGCAGGTTAGGGTGGATTGGCCATGCTAAATTACCCCATAGTGTTCAGGGATGTGTAGGTTAGGGTGGATTGGCCATGCTAAATTACCCATAATGCTCAGGGATGTGCAGGTTAGGGTGGATTGGCGATGCTAAATTACCCATAATGCTCAGGGATGTGCAGGTTCGGGTGGATTGGCCATGCTAAATTACCTATAGTATTCAGGGATGTGCAGGTTAGGGTGGATTGGCCATGCTAAATTACCCATAATGCTCAGGGATGTGCAGGTTAGGGTGGAATGGCGATGCTAAATTACCCCAAAGTGTTCAGGGACGTGCAGGTTAGGGTGGATTGGCCATGCTAAATTACCCATAATGCTCAGGGATGTGCAGGTTAGGCTGGATTGGCCATGCTAAATTACCCCATAGTGTTCAGGGATGTGCAGGTTAGGGTGGATTGGCTATGCTAAATTACCCATAGTGTTCAGGGTGTGTAGGTTAGGGTGGATTGGCCATGCTAAATTACCCATAGTGTTCAGGGATGTGCAGGTTAGGGTGGATTGGCCATGCTAAATTACCCCATAGTGTTCAGGGACGTGCAGGTTAGGGTGGATTGGCCATGCTAAATTACCCATAATGCTCAGGGATGTGCAGGTTAGGCTGGATTGGCGATGCTAAATTACCCATAGTGTTCAGGGATGTGCAGGTTAGGGTGGAATGGCCATGCTAAATTACCCATAGTGTTCAGGGATGTGTAGGTTAGGGTGGAATGGCCAGGCTAAATTACCCATAGTGTTCAGGGATGTCCAGGTTAGGGTCGATTGGCCATGCTAAATTACCCACAGTGTTCAGGGATGTTCAGGTTAGGATCGATTGGCCATGCTAAATTACCCCATAGTGTTCAGGGATGTACAGGCTAGGGTTAATTGGCCATGCTAAATTACCCATAGTGTTCAGGGATGTGCAGGTTAGGGTGGAATGGCCAGGCTAAATTCCCCATAGTGGTCAGGGATGTGCAGGTTAGGGTGGATTGGCCATGCTAAATTACCCATAGTGTTCAGGGATGTTCAGGTTAGGGTCGATTCGCCATGCTAAATTACCCCATAGTGTTCAGGGATGTACAGGTTAGGGTTAATTGGCCATGCTAAATTACCCATAGTGTTCTGGGATGTGCAGGTTAGGGTGGATTGGCCATGCTAAATTACCCGATAGTGTTCAGGACTGTGCAGGTTAGGGTGGATTGGCCATGCTAAATTACCCCATAGTGTTCAGGGATGTGTAGGTTAGGGTGGATTGGCCATGCTAAATTACCCATAGTGTTCAGGTATGTGCAGGTTAGGGTGGATTGGCCATGCTAAATTACCCATAGTGTTCAGGTATGTGCAGGTTAGGGTGGATTGGCCATGCTAAATTACCCATAGTGTTCAGGGATGTGTAGGTTAGGGTGGATTGGCCATGCTAAATTACCCAATAGTGTTCAGGGATGTGCAGGTTAGGGTGGATTGGCCATGCTAAATTACCCATAGTGTTCAGGTATGTGCAGGTTAGGGTGGATTGGCCATGCTAAATTACCCTATAGTGTTCAGGGATGTGTAGGTTAGGGTGGAATGGCCATGCTAAATTACCCATAGTGTTCAGGGATGTGTAGGTTAGGGTGGATTGGCCATGCTCAATTACCCCTTAGTGTTCAGGGATGTGTAGGTTAGGGTGGAATGGCCATGCTAAATTACTCCATAGTGTTCACGGATGTGTAGGTTAGGGTGGAATGGCCATGCTAAATTACCCCATAGTGTTCAGGGATGTGTAGGTTAGGGTGGATTGGCCATGCTAAATTACCCCATACTGTTCAGGGATGTGTAGGTTAGGGTGGATTGGCCATGCTAAATTACCCATAGTGTTCAGGGATGTGCAGGTTAGGGTGGATTGGCCATGCTAAATTAACCACAGTGTTCAGGGATGTGTAGGTTAGGGTGGATTGGCCATGCTAAATTACCAATAGTGTTCAGGGATGTGCACGTTAGGGTGGATTGGCCATGCTAAATTACCCCATAGTGTTCAGGGATGTGTAGGTTAGGGTGGATTGGCCATGCTAAATTACCCATAGTGTTCAGGGATTTGTAGGTTAGGGTGGATTGGCCATGCTAAATTACCCATAGTGTTCAGGGATGTGTAGGTTCGGGTGGATTGGCCATGCTAAATTACCCATAGTGTTCAGGGATGTGTAGGTTAGGGTGGATTGGCCATGCTAAATTACCCATAGTGTTCAGGGATGTGTAGGTAAGGGTGGATTGGCCATGCTAAGTTACCCATAGTGTTCAGGGATGTGCAGGTTAGGGTGGATTGGCCATGCTAAATTACCCCATAGTGTTCAGGGATGTGTAGGTTAGGGTGGATTGGCCATGCTAAATTACCCCATAGTGTTCAGGGATGTGCACGTTAGGGTGGATTGGCCATGCTAAATTATCCCATAGTGTTCAGGGATGTGCAGGTTAGGGTGGTATTGGCCATGCTAAATTACCCCATAGTGTTCAGGGATGTGCAAGTTAGGGTGGATTGGCCATGCTGAATTACCCCACAGTGTTCAGGTATGTGTAGGTTAGGGTGGATTGGCCATGCTAAATTACCCCATAGTGTTCAGGGATGTGTCGGTTAGGATGGATTGGCCATGCTAAATTACCCCATAGTGTTCAGGTATGTGTAGGTTAGGGTGGATTGGCCATGCTAAATTACCCCATAGTGTTCAGGGATGTGTAGGTTAGGGTGGATTGGTCATGCTAAATTACCTATAGTGTTCAGGGATGTGCAAGTTAGGGTGGATTGGCCATGCTAAATTACCCATAGTGTTCAGGGATGTGCAGGTTAGGGTGGATTGGCCATGCTAAATTACCCTATAGTGTTCAGGGATGTGCAGGTTAGGGTGGAATGGCCATGCTAAATTACCCCATAGTGTTCAGGGATATGTAGGTTAGGGTGGATTGGCCATGCTAAATTACCCATAGTGTTCAGGGATGTGTAGGTTAGGGTGGATTGGCCATGGTGAATTACCCCATAGTGTTCAGGGGTGTGTAGGTTAGGGTGGATTGGCCATGCTAAATTACCCATAGTGTTCAGGGATGTGTAGGTTAGGGTGGATTGGCCATGCTGAATTACCCCATAGTGTTCAGGGATGTGTAGGTTAGGGTGGATTGGCTATGCGAAATTACCCATAGTGTTCAGGGATGTGTAGGTTAGGGTGGATTGGCCATGCTGAATTACCCCATAGTGTTCAGGGATGTGTAGGTTAGGGTGGAATGGCCATGCTAAATTACCCCATAGTGTTCAGGGATGTGTAGGTTAGGGTGGATTGGCCATGCTAAATTACCCATAGTGTTCAGTGATGTGTAGGTTAGGGTGGAATGGCCATGCTAAATTACCCATAGTGTTCAGGGATGTGTAGGTTAGGGTGGATTGGCCATGCTAAATTACCCATAGTGTTCAGGGATGTGTAGGTTAGGGTGGATTGGCCATGCTAAATTACCCATAGTGTTCAGGGATGTGCAGGTTAGGGTGGATTGGCCATACTAAATTACCCCACAGTGTTCAGGGATGTGTAGGTTTAGGGTGGATTGGCCATGCTAAATTACCCATAGTGTTCAGGGATGTGCAGGTTCGGGTGGATTGGCCATGCTAAATTACCCATAGTGTTCAGGGATGTGTAGGTTAGGGTGGATTGGCCATGCTAAATTACCCCACAGTGTTCAGGGATGTGTAGGTTAGGGTGGATTGGCCATGCTAAATTACCCATAGTGTTCAGGGATGTGTAGGTTAGGGTGGATTGGCCATGCTAAATTACCCATAGTGTTCAGGGATGTGTAGGTTAGGGTGGATTGGCCATGCTAAATTACCCATAGTGTTCAGGGATGTGTAGGTTAGGGTGGATTGGCCATGCTAAATTACCCATAGTGTTCAGGGATGTGCAGGTTAGGGTGGATTGGCCATGCTAAATTACCCATAGTGTTCAGGGATGTGTAGGTTAGGGTGGATTGGCCATGCTAAATTACCCATAGTGTTCAGGGATGTGCAGGTTAGGGTGGATTGGCCATGCTAAATTACCCATAGTGTTCAGGGATGTGCAGGTTTGGGTGGATTGGCCATGCTAAATTACCCCACAGTGTTCAGGGATGTGTAGGTTAGGGTGGATTGGCCATGCTAAATTACCCATAGTGTTCAGGGATGTGCAGGTTAGGGTGGATTGGCCATGCTAAATTACCCATAGTGTTCAGGGATGTGTAGGTTAGGGTGGATTGGCCATGCTAAATTACCCATAGTGTTCAGGGATGTGTAGGTTAGGGTGGATTGACCATGCTAAATTACCCCATAGTGTTCAGGGATGTGTAGGTTAGGGTGGATTGGCCCTGCTGAATTACCCCATAGTGTTCACGGATGTGTAGGTTCGGGTGGATTGGCCATGCTAAATTACCCCATAGTGTTCAGGGATGTGTAGGTTTGGTTGGATTGGCCATGCTAAATTACCCCATAGTGTTCAGGGATGTGTAGGTTAGGGTGGATTGGCCATGCTAAATTACCCCATAGTGTTCAGGGATGTGCAGGTTAGGGTGGATTGGCCATGCTAAATTACCCCATAGTGTTCAGGGATGTGTAGGTTATGGTGGATTGGCCGTGCTAAATTACCCATAGTGTTCAGGGATGTGTAGGTTAGGGTGGATTGGCCATGCTAAATTACCCCATAGTGTTCAGGGATGTGTAGGTTATGGTGGATTGGCCATGCTAAACAACCCATAGTGCTCAGGGATGTGCAGGTTTGGGTGGATAGGCCATGCTAAATTACCCCATAGTGTTCAGGGATGTGTAGGTTAGGGTGGATTGGCCATGCTAAATTACCCCATAGTGTTCAGGGATGTGCAGGTTAGGGTGGATTGGCCATGCTAAATTACCCATAGTGTTCAGGGATGTGTAGGTTAGGGTGGATTGGCCATGCTAAATTACCCCGTAGTGTTCAGGGATGTGTAGGTTCGGGTGTATTGGCCACGCTAAATTACCCATAGTGCTCAGGGATGTGTAGGTTCGGGTGGATTGGCCATGCTAAATTACCCCATAGTGTTCAGGGATGTGTAGGTTAGGGTGGATTGGCCATGCTAAATTACCCCGTAGTGTTCAGGGATGTGTAGGTTCGGGTGTATTGGCCATGCTAAATTACCCATAGTGTTAGCTGCATGAGTCAGGAGTAAATGTAGGGGAATGCCTCTGGTTGGGGAAGCTCTTTGGAGGTTTGGCGTGGACCTGTTGGACCGGAGGGCCTGTTCCCGCACTGGAAGTAATCTAATCTAATTAACCGGTTTGCGGATGATACAATGGTTGGTGGAGTCGTGGTGCCCCGAGGGGGTTGTCGGGGGATCTGGATCAGTTGGAGACATGGGCAGAACGATGGCAGGCGGATTTGAGTCTGGACAAATGTGAGGTGATGCACTTCAGAAGGTCAAGTACAGGGGGAAACTGTCCAGTGATTGGGAGAAACCCTCAGAAGTATTGATGTGCAGAGGGATATGCGTGTGCCGGTTCACAGATCGCCTGCAGTGTCGGTAGATAGGGTATAGAAAATGGCTTACAGCGTGCTTGATAGGCAAGTTACACTGCATCTTGATCGAACTTTCATTCGGCCACACTCAGAATATTGTATGCAGACCTGGCCCTCACACTCCCGGGAGGATGCGGGTGCGTCAGAGAGGGGACAGAAAAGGATGTTGCCCGATGGATTTGTGGAGCTGATTTCAACTCATCCGGATTTCCAATCAAGAACTGAATTATTCTCCGCAAAGTCTCAGAGGCAACGCTTCAAACGCGGCAGGTAATTGATAACGGAACGGGAACAAGCGCAGGATTTCGACGGGAAAGTAACACCGAGGGACGTCCGAAATTTCGACCCGGTCCAACAGAAGGGGATTTCAAAATTCCGGAGCCGGGCGGGGAATGGGAACCGATCTGACAGGGAAGGACGGAGCCGGACGGACAAAGCATTCAGGAGGATGGCTGAAGGGACGGACTGAGAGAGAGTTTTGTCACGGAACGGGACAAAATCCCAAAAGGCACAGCATGTCCGCCCGGAGCCGCAGATCCTGTGAAAGGGCTGCAGGCGACTGAGAGGATAAAGGGAACTTCACAAAGCGCAGGAGCTGAGCAAACACGGCCACCCATCGGAAAGTTACTCAGGAAGCTGAGGAGTGAATACAGATTTGGGGAAATAGCCGGAGAAAGTGGGGACAAAAGGAGACCATTTCAGAACGATCTCCGTCACGACCTCACAGCTCAGGATTCTCCACCAGCCTCTACACCCCCTCCCTATCTCTGTAACCTCCTCCAGCCCCTACACCCCCTCCCTATCTCTGTAACCTCCTCCAGCACCTACACCCCCTCCCTGTCTCTGTAACCCCCTCCAGCCCCTACACCCCCTCCCTATCTCTGTAACCCCCTCCAGCCCCGACACCCCCTCCCTATCTCTGTAACCTCCTCCAGTCCCTACACCCCCTCCCTATCTCTGTAACCCCCTCCAGCCCCTACACCCCCTCCCTATCTCTGTAACCCCCTCCAGCCCCTACACCCCTCCCTATCTCTGTAACCCCCTCCAGCCTCTACACCCCCTCCCTATCTCTGTAACCCCCTCCAGCCCCTACACCCCCTCCCTATCTCTGTAACCCACTCCAGCCCCTACACCCCCTCCCTATCTCTGTAACCTCCCTCCAGCCCCTACACCCCCTCCCTATCTCTGTAACCCCCTGCAGCCCCTACACCCCCTCCCTATCTCTGTAACCCCCTCCAGCCCCTACACCCCCTCCCTATCTCTGTAACCCCCTCCAGCCCCTACACCCCCTCCCTATCTCTGTAACCCCCCTCCAGCCCCTACACCCCCTCCCTATCTCTGTAACCACCTCCAGCCCCTACACCCCTTCCCTATCTCTGTAACCCCCTCCAGCCCCTACACCCCCTCCCTATCTCTGCAACCCACTCCAACCCGTACACCCCATCCCTATCTCTGTCACACCCTCCAGCCCCTACACCCCCTCCCTATCTCTGTAACCCTCTCCAGCCCCTACACTCCCTCCTTATCTCTGTAACCCCCTCCAGCCCCTACACTCCCTCCCTATCTCTGTAACCCCCTCCAGCCCCTACATCCCCTCCCTATCTCTGTAACCCCCTCCAGCCCCTACACCCCCTCCCTATCTCTGTAACCCCCTGCAGCCCCTACACACCCTCCCTATCTCTGTCACCCCCTCCAGCCCCTACACCCCCTCCCTATCTCTGTAACCACCTCCAGCCCCTACACTACCTCCCTATCTCTGTAACCCCCTCCAGCCCCTACACCCCCTCCCTATCTCTGTAACCCCCTCCAGCCCCTACACTACCTCCTTATCTCTGTAACCCCCTCCAGCCCCTACATCCCCTCACTATCTCTGTAACCCCCTCCAGCCCCTACACCCCCTCCCTATCTCTGTAACCCCCTCCAGCCCCTACACCCCCTCCCAATCTCTGTAACCCCCCTCCAGCCCCTACACCCCCTCCCTATCTCTGTCACCCCCTCCAGCCCCTACACCCCCTCCCTATCTCTGTAACCCCCTCCAGCCCCTACACCACCTCCCTATCTCTGTAACCCCCTCCAGCCCCTACACCCCCTCCCTATCTCTGTAACCCCCTCCAGCCCCTACACTCCCTCCTTATCTCTGTAACCCCCTCCAGCCCCTACACTCCCTCCTTATCTCTGTAACCCCCTCCAGCCCCTACACCCCCTCCCTATCTCTGTAACCCCCCTCCAGCCCCTACACCCCCTCCCTATCTCTGTAACCCCCTCCAGCCCCTACACCCCCTCCCTATCTCTGTAACCCCCTCCAGCCCCTACATCCCCTCCCTATCTCTGTAACCTCCTCCAGCCCCTATACCCCCTCCCTATCTCTGTAACCCCCTCCAGCCCCTACATCCCCTCCCTATCTCTGTAACCCCCTCCACCCCCTACACCCTCTCCCTATCTCTGTAACCCCCTCCAGCCTCTACACCCCCTCCCTATCACTGTAACCCCCTCCAGCCCCTACACCCCCTCCCTATCACTGTAACCCCCTCCAGCCCCTACACCCCCTCCCTATCACTGTAACCCCCTCCAGCCCCTACACCCCCTCCCTATCTCTGTAACCCCCTCCAGCCCCTACACCCCCTCCCTATCTCTGTAACCCCCTCCAGCCCCTACACCCTCTCCCTATCACTGTAACCCCCTCCAGCCCCTACACCCCCTCCCTATCACTGTAACCCCCTCCAGCCCCTACACCCTCTCCCTATCTCTGTAACCCCCTCCAGCCCCTACACCCCCTCCCTATCACTGTAACCCCCTCCAGCCCCTACACCCTCTCCCTATCTCTGTAACCCCCTCCAGCCCCTACATCCCCTCCTTATCTCTGTAACACCCTCCAGCCCCTACACCCTCTCCCTATCTCTGTAACCCCCTCCAGCCCCTACACCCTCTCCCTATCTCTGTAACCCCTCCAGCCCCTACATCCCCTCCGTATCTCTGTCGCCTTCATGCTGTTCGATCGCTGCTCTCCTCCCACTTTGTCCCCAGGACCATCCTCTCATTCCTATCAGTCCCCCATTGACAGCTGCTCCTTCAGATTCCTGTGCTGTAAGCTTTGCACCCCCACCATGAATCCATCTCTTCTTCTCTCTCTCTCTCTTCCTGTTTCCTTTCCTTTTGGATTCCTGGCTCTTCTCTCTGCCTCAATCGCTATCTCCCTTTCTGTCTCTCCATCTCTCCGTTTTTCTCCGTCACGCTCTGTGCCCTATCGTTTGACCAAGGGCTTGTTCGCCTCTCCCCCTGCTATCTCCCGATGGGGCTCAGTGGTTAGCACTGCTGCCTCACAGCCCCACTGACCCAGGGTCGATTGCAGCCTGGGGTGTCGGTGTGGCATTTGCACGTTCTCCCCGTGTCTGAGTAGCTTTCCTCCAGGTGCTCTGGTTTCCTCCCACAGTCCAAAGATGCGCAGGTTAGGGTGGATTGGCCATGCTAAATTACCCCATAGTGTTCAGGGATGTGTAGGTTAGGGTGGATTGGCCATGCTAAATTACCCCATAGTGTTCAGGGATGTGTAGGTTAGGGTGGATTGGCCATGCTAAATTACCCCATAGTGTTCAGGAATGTGTAGGTTAGGGTGGATTGGCCATGCTAAATTACCCATAGTGTTCAGGGATGTGCAGGTTAGGGTGGATTGGCCATGCTAAATTACCCCATAGTGTTCAGGGATGTGTAGGTTAGGGTGGATTGGCCATGCTAAATTACCCATAGTGTTCAGGGATGTGTAGGTTAGGGTGGATTGGCCATGCTAAATTACCCATAGTGTTCAGGGATGTGCAGGTTAGGGTGGATTGGCCATGCTAAATTACCCCATAGTGTTCAGGGATGTGAAGGTTAGGGTGGATTGGCCATGCTAAATTACCCATAGTGTTCAGGGATGTGTAGGTTAGGGTGGATTGGCCATGCTAAATTACCCCATAGTGTTCAGGGATGTGAAGGTTAGGGTGGATTGGCCATGCTAAATTACCCCATAGTGTTCAGGGATGTGCACGTTAGGGTGGATTGGCCATGCTAAATTACCCCATAGTGTTCAGGGATGTGTAGGTTAGGGTGGATTGGCCATGCTAAATTACCCCATAGTGTTCAGGGATGTGTAGGTTAGGGTGGATTGGCCATGCTAAATTACCCCATAGTGTTCAGGGATGTGTAGGTTAGGGTGGATTGGCCATGCTAAATTACCCCATAGTGTTCAGGGATGTGTAGGTTAGGATGGATTGGCCATGCTAAATTACCCCATAGTGCTCAGGGATGTGCAGGTTAGGGTGGATTGGCCATGCTAAATTACCCCATAGTGTTCAGGGATGTGTAGGTTAGGGTGGATTGGCCATGCTAAATTACCCCATAGTGTTCAGGGATGTGCAGGTTAGGGTGGAATGGCCATGCTAAATTACCCCATAGTGTTCAGGGATGTGTAGGTTAGGGTGGATTGGCCATGCTAAATTACCCCATAGTGCTCAGGGATGTGCAGGTTAGGGTGGATTGACCATGCTCAATTACCCCATAGTGTTCAGGGATGTGTAGGTTAGGGTGGATTGGCCATGCTAAATTACCCATAGTGTTCAGGGATGTGCAGGTTAGGGTGGATTGGCCATGCTCAATTACCCATAGTGTTCAGGGATGTGCAGGTTAGGGTGGATTGGCCATGCTAAATTACCCCATAGTGTTCAGGGATGTGCAGGTTAGGGTGGCTTGGCCATGCTCAATTACCCATAGTGCTCAGGGATGTGCAGGTTAGGGTGGATTGGCCATGCTAAATTACCCCATAGTGTTCAGGGATGTGTAGGTTAGGGTGGATTGGCCATGCTCAATTACCCATAGTGCTCAGGGATGTGTCGGTTAGGGTGGATTGGCCATGCTAAATTACCCCATAGTGTTCAGGGATGTGTAGGTTAGGTGCAATAGTCAGGGGTGAATGTAGAGTAATCGGGTTGGTGGATGGACCTGGGTAGGATACTGTGCGGAGTTTCGGTTTGGATGTGTTGCACCGAAGTGCCTGTTTGCAGACTGTTGAAACCCTGTTGTATTGTGCTCTGAGTCCCGCTGCTGAAGGCTGCAACATTTGCCCGTGACTGTGTCGCAGGTTTGAAGGCGATCAGCAGCTGCTTGCTGTGTGCGGCGGTTTGTTTCTTCGTCAGCGCAATTGCCTCCTGTTCAATGTTTGCCTCCAGCCACCGCTCTGTGCAGCCTGCCCCTTCTTCACTGACTTGGGCTGGTTCCAGGAAACACTCCCCACACTTTAGTTCACACCATTGCAGAGGCAGCTCGCTCAGTCGACAGTGAGAGACGGAGAGGGAGACAAGTACTGCCGTTCAAAACGTGAGTACATGTGTGTGCTGGAGAGGAAAACAGTTCCCCCTCTCTCTCTTTCCTCTCTCTTTGTCGCTCTCTCTCTCTCTCTCTCTCTGTCTCTCTCTCTCCCTCGCTCTCTTTCTCTGTCGGTCTCTCTGATGGTCTCTCTGTCTCCCTCTCTGTCGCTCGCTCTCTGTCTCGCTCCCTGTCTTGCTCTGTCTCTCTCCCTCTGTCTCTGTTTTCCTCTCTATCTCTCTGCCCCCTTCTCCTCTCCCTCCCTCTGTCTCTCCCTCCCTCTGTCTCTCCCTCCCTCTGTCTCTGTTTTCCTCTCTATCTCTCTGCCCCCTCTCTCTCTCTCCCTCCCTCAGTCTCTCTCTGTCTCTGTTTTCCTCTCTATCTCTCTGCCCCCTTTTCCTTCCCTCCCCCTTTCTGTTTGCATCTTTGTCCCTCTACCTCTCGTTCTTTCTCTCTCCCCCTTCTGCCTGCCATTTCTCCCCGTGTCTCCCCGTCTCTCTCTCCCCGCTGTCTGTCTCTCTCTCTCTCCCCGCTGTCTCTAAGTTAAAAATCACACAACGGCAGGTTATTGTCCAACAGATTTATTTGGAAGTGCAAGCTTTTGGAGCAGACTTCTAAATAAACCTGTTGGACTCTAACCTGGTGTTGTGTGATTTATTTTAACTTCATCCACCCTAGTCCAACACTTCCATCTCCACATCATGTTTCTCTCACTCTCTCTCTTCTCTCTCTCTCTGTCTCTCTCAATCTCTCTCTCTCTGTGTCTCTGTGTTTCTCTGTTTCTCTCTGTCCTCTCTGTCTCTTTCTTACTCTTATCTCTTTGTTTTTCTCTCTCTCTCTCTTTCTTTCTTTCTCTCTCTTTCTCCTCTGTTTCTCTCTCAATCTGTCCCCCTTTCTGTCTCTCTGTGTTTCTGTCTTTCTCTCTTCCCTCTCCATTTTTCTCTCTCAATCTCTCTGTATCCTTGTGTGTGTATGTGTCTGTCTCTGCACACTTCTGTCTTTCCCTCACTCTGTCTTAGTCTCCACTCTATATTTACTGTGTGTGCATCTCTGAATATTTCCCTCTCTCTTTGTTTGCGTACTTTCTATGATTGAGTTTTTTGAGGAAGTAACAAAGAGGATCGATGAGGGCAGAGCGGTAGATGTGATCTATATAGACTTCGGTAAGGCATTCGACAAGGTTCCCCATAGGAGACTGGTTAGCAAGGTTAGATCTCATGGAATACAGGGAGAACTAGCCATTTGGATACAGAACTGGCTCAAAGGTAGAAGGTGGTGGAGGGTTGTTTTTCAGACTGGACGCCTGTGACCAGTGGAGTGGCACAAGGATCGGTGCTGGGCCCTCTACTTTTCATCATTTACATAAATGATTTGGATGCGAGCATAAGAGGTACAGTTAGTAAGTTTGCAGATGACACCAAAATTGGAGGTGTAGTGGACAGCGAAGAGGGTTACCTCAGATTACAACAGGATCTGGACCAGATGGGCCAGTGGGCTGAGAAGTGGCAGATAGAGTTTAATTCAGATAAATGCGAGGTGCTGCATTTTGGGAAAGCAAATCTTAGCAGGACTTATACACTTAATGGTAAGGTCCGAGGGAGTGTTGCTGAACAAAGAGACCTTGGAGTGCAGGTTCATAGCTCCTTGAAAGTGGAGTCGCAGGCAGATAGGATAGTGAAGGCAGCGTTTGGTATGCTTTCCTTTATTGGTCAGAGTATTGAGTACAGGAGTTGGGAGGTTATGTTTCGGCTGTACAGGACATTGGTTAGGCCACTGTTGGAATATTGCGTGCAATTCTGGTCTCCTTCCTATCGGAAAGATGTTGTGAAACTTGAAAGGGTTCAGAAAAGATTTACAAGGATGTTGCCAGGGTTGGAGGGTCTGAGCTACAGGGAGAGGCTGAACAGGCTGGGGCTGTTTTCCCTGGAGCGTCGGAGGCTGAGGGGTGACATTATAGAGGTTTATAAAATCATGAGGGGCATGGATAGGGTAAATAGACAAGGTCTTTCCCCTGGGGTGGGGGAGTCCAGAACTAGAGGGGCATAGGTTTAGGGTGAGAGGGGAAAGATATAAAAGGGACCTAAGGGGTAACTTTTTCACCCAGAGGGTGGTACGTGTATGGAATGAGCTGCCAGAGGATGTGGTGGAGGCTGGTACAATTACAGCATTTAAGAGGCATCTGGATGGGGATATGAATAGGAAGGGTTTGGAGGGATATGGGCCGGGTGCTGGCAGGTGGGACTAGATTGAGTTGGGATATCTGGGTCGGCATGGACGGGTTGGGCTGAAGGGTCTGTTTCCGTGCTGTACATCTCTGTGACTCTGAGGAAATGTTACGCTTTGTTAAGAGAGGACTCGTACCTAAAAGTAACTTGCCATGCTGTAGTTATATCAGGCAGTGGTGAGACCACATCCCAAATGCTAATGCTGGCCTTTATATCTCGATGGTAATGATTAAGAGGTTATGATGCAGCGATATAGATCTCCAAGTGAGTTTTGTGAGTAGGTCTGAGATCCTTAGGAAGGGTCTCTTGCCCTTGGGCAGGTTACAACAGAGGTTTTCAGACATGATTCCTGGCCTTCTGGGGTTAAGCTATGAGCAGAGGTTAGACAAACGAGGCCTGTATTTCTCCAGAAGGTGAAGGGGCGACTTGACTGAAGCCTTCAAGAGGCAAAGACTGGGTAGATAAAGATAAACTATAACGTGGGAGGAGAGTCTGAGAACGCCGTGTTCAGGAGCGATGTCCGGAAGCATTTGGACGCGCAAAAGTTTGGGAGAGGTTTGGAACTCTCGTCCTCAGGCAGCAGAGTGGATGCTGGGTAAGTTGTTAAGATTGAGATGGATGAGCTTTTGCCAGGTAAAGCATTATGCGGCAAAGGCTTGGTACATGGAGCTAGGCCTCAGATCAGCCGAGACCTCGGAGAGTGGCGGAACAGGCTCGAGGGGCTGAACGGCCTCCTCCTCTCGTTCCTAGGGACCGATGTCAATGTGTCGGAGATGGAGGAGAATCCCTGGATCCCCATCGATGCTGGCTCGCCACTCGTCCCCTTCCCTCACCAGTGTCTACCCAACAGAGAAACGTTCAATGGCTTTGCTTCCATCGTCTTCCGCTGGAGACAGTGAGGGCTGCAGATGCTGGAGAGTCAGAGTTCAGAGTGCGGCGCTGGAAAAGCACAGCATGTCAGGCCACATCAGAGGGAGCAGGAGAATAGACATTTCGGGCACAAGCCCTTCATCAGGGGGTGGCCCAAGTGGTGGGGGGAGCTAAGAGATAAATGGGAAGGGGTGTTGGAGGGAAGGTAGCTGGGAACGCTATAGGTAGATGAAGGTTGGGGGTGGGGGGGGGGGTGAAGGTGATAGGTGGGAGAGGAGGGTGGAGCGGATAGGTGGGAAGAAAGATGGACACTTCAAGAGGGCAGTTGGAAGGTTAGGTCGGGGATAATGTGGGGAGGAGAGATGAGGAAATTGGTGAGATCCACATTGATCCCGAGTGGTTGGAGGGTCCCAAGGTGGAAGATGAGGCGTCCTTCCTCCAGGCGTCGGGTGGCTAGAATTCAAATGGGATTAGATTAATTTAGGATATCTGTAGTAACGTCGCATAACCAACACACACAAAAGAAGTTGCTTCAAGACACTGCTCAAAAGGGCCACAACACACTGCAGCCCACCAGACCTGCAAAAAGAGGAAGAGGAACACCTCTACAAGGTATTCGCCAAAAACGGATACCCGCGCAATTTCATCAACTGATGCCTAAGGGAAAGACAACGGAACGAGGACATACCACAACCCAAAGGACTAGCCACACTACCATACATCAGGAGCATTTCCGAACTGACAGCCAGACTACTGCGACCACTAGGACTTATAACAGCACACAAACCAACAGACACTCTCAGACAACTCACCAGGACGAAGGACCCGATACCCAGCATGAGCAAAACCAATGTAGTGTACAAAATCCCATGCAAGGACTGCACAAAACACTACATAGGACAAACAGGAAGACAGCTAACGGTCCGCATCCATGAACACCAACTAGCCACGAAACGACACGACCAGCTATCCTTAGTAGCCACACACGCAGATGACAAGCAACATGAATTCGACTGGGACAACACTACTATTATAGGACAAGCCAAACAGAGAACAGCCAGGGAATTCCTAGAGGCATGGCACTCATCCACTGATTCAATCAATAAGCACATCGACCTGGACCCAATATACCGACCACTGCAGCGGGCAGCTGGAACTGACAACCGGAAGCGGCAGGGACAGGCCACTATAAATGCCGGAGGAAACACCACAGAAGCGCTTCACAGGAGGCTCCCAAGCACTGAGGATGTCACCTAGACAGGGGACGAAACGTCTACAACACAAATTTCCAGCTCGGCGAACAGAACCACAGCAACGAGCACCCGAGTTACAAATCTTCTCCCAAACTTTGTCCCATAAACACCCACCTTGACAAAAAAAAAGGTAAATTCAGACACAGATTCTCACATGCAGTTCTCCAATCCGGGAGGAAACGGCATTGAGAGTAAATGCAGGGAGCAGAGCAGCCAGGGGACATTCACTGAAGCTTCCAACTCTTTTGAGACCTCCAAACAGCTTCTGACATTCCTGGGGAAATGAAAACCCCGGAAGCCGGGATCTGTGAGAGTTGGGCTCACTCATTTCGGCTGCTTTTCCAAATCCAAAGCATGGCCTCCCAAGCTGTTGACTCCAGTAGTGATGGTAGACTGCTCAAACACACAAACCAGGACAAACAACCTCTTTTAAAGTGACAACGTCATCGCAAAGGACAGCTAACCAACAGCGCGTCTCTCCCGTTTCTGACAAAGACTCGAGTTGACGCAAAAGTGACAGATTCCTGGATACACAAGCGGAAGAAATAGATTAACCTTTCCTGCCTTCAAGAACCAAGTCTCTCTCATCATGGGGGAGGTGGATTTAACCAAAGGGTTACCGCCCCCTGACGTCGAGGGGAGAGGTTAAGAAAACCCAGTCTTCCACGGTCATCTCAGCCAGAGATGGGAATTGAACGCCCAGTGTTGGCATCACTCTGCATTCTAAACCAGCCATCCAGCCAACTGAGCTAAACTAACCATCCAGGAGATCGACTAAGGACGCTTACGGAATACTGTGGCGCAATTCTGGTCTCCTTCCTATCGGAAAGATGTTGTGAAACTTGAAAGGGTTCAGAAAAGATTTACAAGGATGTTGCCAGGGTTGGAGGGTTTGAGCTACAGGGAGAGGCTGAACAGGCTGGGGCTGTTTTCCCTGGAGCGTCGGAGGCTGAGGGGTGACCTTATAGAGGTTTATAAAATCATGAGGGGCATGGATAGGGTAAATAGACAAACTCTTTTCCCCTGGGGTGGGGGAGTCCAGAACTAGAGGGGCATAGGTTTAGGGTGAGAGGGGAAAGATATAAAAGGGACCTAAGGGGTAACGTTTTCACCCAGAGGGTGGTACGTGTGTGGAATGAGCTGCCAGAGGATGTGGTGGGGGCTGGTACAATTACAACATTTAAGAGGCATCTGGATGGGTATATGAATAGGAAGGGTTTGGAGGGATATGGGCCAGGTGCTGGCAGGTGGGACTAGATTGGGTTGGGATATCTGGTCGGCATGGACGGGTTGGACCGAAGGGTCTGTTTCCATGCTGTACGTCTCTAAGACTCTAACTCCTGATGCAAGAGCTAATCGCTATCGGTCAAATGTGCTTTTCTCCGTGTGAAAAAGCCACCAATTTTTTCACTTTTTGATGTTCTGAATGGGTTATTTGGGTTTGCGTCTTTAAGGGGCATTTTTATTCATGGGATCCCTACAGTGTGGGGATCCCTCTACATCGCAGAACAGTAAGGGTGGATTGGCCATGCTAAATTACCCAAACCTGCACATCCCTGAACACTATGGGGTAATTTAGCACGGCCAATCCACCCTAACCTGCACATCCCTGAACACTATGGGGTAATTTAGCATGGCCAATCCACCCTAACCTACATATCCCTGAACACTATGGGGTAATTTAGCATGGCCAATCCACGCTAACCTACACATCCCTGAACACTATGGGGTAATTTAGCATGGCCAATCCATCCTAACCTACACATCCCTAAACACTATGATTAATTTAGCATGGCCAATCCACCATAACCTACACATCCCTGAACACTATGGGGTAATTTAGCATCGCCAATCCACCCTAATCTACAAATCCCTGAACACTATGGGGTAATTTAGCATGGCCAATCCACCCTAACCTACACATCCCTGAACACTATGGGGTAATTTAGCATGGCTAATCCACCCTGACCTGCACATCTTTGGACTGTGGGAGGAAACCAGAGCACCCGGAGGAAACCCACACAGTCACGGGGAGAATGTGCAAACTCCACACAGACTGTCGCCCTGAGGCTGGGATTGAACCTGGGTCCCTGGCACTGTGAGGCAGCGGTGCTAACCACTGAGCCCCTCTAATTTCTACTTACTGTTTTCGAATAGTGTTAATTTTACATCTTTGCCATGTAAGCCTTGTTTTATGCTAAATTAATAATTCTGTGTTTATTAATGAAATCCTGTTGATGACTGGTTTTATCTAGTTTTGTTACAATTTCTGATTAGCCCGACAGCAAACCCAGTAAAATAATTAAATTTGTGACCCTTCCCATCGCAGTGTACAGAGAAACAGTGTAGTCCTCCATTCTCATTTGTGACGCTATCTCTGTTACTCGGTCTCTCCCTCTCGTCCATCGCTGTCCTTTGGTCTTTATTTATCTCGTCGCTTTTCTATCTCTCTCACTACGCATGTCTGGGAAAATGCGAATAACTTGGACACTCTCTCTTCTGACTGAAAAGAGTTTTACCACTCGATTTCTTAGAAATTTGGAAGCTTATCCTGTGCTGTGGATTGCCTGCCCTGTTCTGAAATACACCTTTGAGGAAACAGCCAAGCGAAGCTTTCAAGGCGGTAAGTACTGGGAAATCCTAGTTTGAAGAGGATTGGAATACCTATACGAATGCCTAGCAAAAAGGTGGGTGGGGGGGGGGGGGTGGCGGAATTTGGGGGAGGGGTGCTGGGAATACGATAGGTGGAAGGAGGTGAGGGTGAGGGTGATAGGTCCACACCCCCCCATCAACCCAACCTCCACTCCGGGCACCTTCCCCTGCAACCGCAAGGAGTGCAAAACTTGCGCCCACACCTCCCCCCTCCCTCACCTCCTTCCCAGGCCCCAAGGGATCCTTCCATATCCGCCGTAAATTCACCTGCACCCCCACACACATCATCTATTGCATCCGCTGTACCCGATGTGGTCTCCTCTACATTGGGGAGACAGGCTGCCTACTTGCGGAATGTTTCAGAGAACACCTCTGGGACACCCGGACCAACCAACCCAACCACCCCGTAGCCCAACACTTTAACTCCCCCTCCCACTCCGCCAAGGACATGCAGGTCCTTGGCCTCCTCCATCGTCACACCCTGGCCACATGACACCTGGAGGAAGAGCGCCTCATCGTCTGCCTAGGAACCCTCCAACCACAAGGGATGAATGTAGATTTCCCCTCATTTCCCCTCCCCCCACCTTATCTCAGTCCCAACCCCCGTATTCAGCACCGCATTCTTGACCTGCAATCTTCTTCCCAACCTCTCCACCCCCACCCCCTCTCCGGCCTATCACCCTCACCTCCTTCCACCTATCGTATTCCCAACGCCCCTGCCCCAAGTCCCTCCTCCCTACCTTTTATCTCAGCCCGCTTGGCACACCAGCCTCATTCCTGAAGAAGGGCTTATGCCCGAAACGTCAATTCTCCTGCTCCTTGGATGCTGCCTGGCCTGCTGCGTTTTTCCAGCACCACATTTTTCAACTCTGGTCTCCGGTATCTGCAATCCTCCCGGATGCCTAGCAAACCTTTCCAATCTTAGGGGGCAGGGGAACCTAATGGGAATTTGCAGATAACTATATTTCTTGTCTACCTAGGGATATGTTAAAAACAGAACTGATCATGTTCTGGAAAGTTGAATTTTAAGCTGGTCGGCTCTCAAAGTGAATCTATTTTTCTGATTAATCAACTGGACTTCATTCCTAAACAAATGATTCTTAATTTAACATCTAACAAGACTTATTTGGCAAAGATGTTACGTTAGCATAATCAACTGGGCCACCATTTGATGGCTGTTAGCATTTCGACATCATCGACAGAAAATCCAGTAGATACGAGACATCAGTGCAATTTATTCCTCATTTCCAGAGCCTTGACCAACAAGTATTTATTTTTTTTCTCTTTCTGCTTTATTTAAAGACCATCACCTCTGCAGAGACATCTTTATATGTTGTGTGAATGTGTCTGCAGCATCTGCACTCAGTAAAAACCGAGAATTAAGAATCAGATGAAAACCTCAAAACTAGTGTTGATTGTCAGGAGTCTAACTGATCAGATCATGTCTGTCCGACGTGTAACGACAGCAATGTGATGGACTCCTAATGGCTAAACACTGGCCTAATGTCCACATCCTGTGAATAAATAAAACCAATTTAGAGTCATGGCTTGGATGTTAGCCAGTGTTGTACAAATATCTCTCTCTCCGTGTCTCTCTCTCTCTCTCTGTCTCTCTCTCTCTCTGTCTCTGTCTCTCTGTCTCTGTCTCTCTGTCTCTGTCTCTCTCTCTCTCTCTCTGTCTCTCTTCCTCTCTCCCTCTACTTCTCTCCCAGCCCCATTCTGTCTATCTGTCTCTCTCTCTCTCTCTCTGCGTCTGTCTGCCTCTCTCACACGCCTCTCTCTCTCCCT